>NW_022291978.1:0-2403 GCF_002776525.5 Piliocolobus tephrosceles
GTGATGCAATTAGCACTGGTACTGTCTTCATTTTCCCACTTCCCATTGTGGCCACTTTGAGCATGCTAGCAGCTTCTTCTGAAATTTATATTTACATTTCTAAATAACCACTATTTCTTTCTATGTTTTACTTAACAATTTTTAGACAATATTTAATGATTTTCTGGTATGCGAGATGAGAATTTTTACCTCCATCTCTGTTCCATATATAGACGCATGCCCACAAAGTGATATTTGTACACACAGACACACACACACACACGTATGCACACACACAATTCTCCTCCTTCTACTTACCAGAATATATTTAGACCACAATTTCTGGTTATATCCCTATTCATTGTTTATATCATTCTAAATATACTCACACAAGCACACACACACACACACACACACACACACACACACATATTCTTCCTTGGTTCTTTAGTTAAATCACAATTTTCTATTCTTCAAGTTAGAGTAATTGCACATGTTTGAAACTCCTAGTAAAAATTTCCCAATTATAGGGAAATCTCAGACTATCAATCACATCTCTTTGGTTCTTGAAGTCTACGTGTATTATTCACCTGGTCCCCTCTGAAGTGGTTGTTTCCTAGGAGCCCAGCAGCATCTCTGACACTCTCATTCTCTTACATGGGGTCTTCTGATTCCTGGCACCCTTAATTTCTTCTGACTTGGTTTCAGACATGAGATGGAGCACAATCCCCAGTACTGGAGAAAGTTAGTATAGAGGGTGAAATTTGTAACAAGTATGTAGGTCCCAAATACTTTTTTCTATGAATACACAAGATAGTATGATTGGGAATTCTGATGCTATCTGAATGCTGATATTTTATATATGACTTGATATAACTCTCTGAAATATTTTAATTTTCCCTTTACTTCTGGTGCTCTGGAATTCCATGACTTTTTGTCCTGTGATGGATGTTTTCATTTCATTCACTCTGCTGAACACTTGTAGATAACTTTCTATTAAGATGGCAAAATATGGAGATCTTTTCTCTAGACTTGTTTCTTCTCTGGAGAATATCTAGCTGCTGAATGTCAGGAAGCAAGATGAAGAAAAGTGCTGAGTCTTTGAATCTGAAGAATAGATATTTCCCAAACCTTTTTTTTCTGGCTTCACACCTCACACTTTCCTGGCCCTGTAAAGTGTCCCCAAGTACAGGGGGTTCTTAGGCTCAGTTTCTCTGGAGAGTGTGCTTCCCCTTTCAAGTGGGAAAAAATCAGGTATCTGATAAAAGGAGTCATGGAGGAAACCTGGGCAGGAGAGCCTCCCTTTTCATTCCCTACCTTCTTTGGCTCTTGGTGCCTCCAAAATACTGAACCTTTTGAGAATCATAGTGACACAGATTAGCTTCTCCTCTTGATAAATCTTCCTCTGCTGATACTTGTTACAACTCCATCCTCTATGCTGTGTCGATTGTCAGCCCTCCATTGTTTCTCTGTGTTTTAGAAATTTGCCAAAGACTTATTGGCTGTTTTCTATTCTCTTCTCTTTTTACTTCAACAGGCTAATTTTAATTTGTAATTTAGTTATTGAAATTTCAGTGGGATCCTGACACAGGGAAGAAGGTATGTTATCTGCTGCCAAACAAGAAGTATTTAAATGTAAATTCTAAGGAAATATAGAGTTTAAAGGTAAATTGTAAATTCTAAAGAAAAGTTGCATGGGAAAGATGCAATTATTAATCCCCTTCCAAATATTCCTATTTGGTAAAACAGCAGTTTTATGAAACACACTTCTAGAATAATAAAATTCCTTTAGGTATGGTCTCTGCTTAAACAGAAACACCTTTCTCAGAAGCCTAACTTTTAGATTACTTCCCAGACTGGAATTAATCACAGGATGCCTCAGTACAATTCTAGAATTCCACTTATACTTCAATAAGGATGTTTTCATCTCCCTACCTCAGCATTAGAGCATGGAATTTTCAAAATGAGAAAAGATATCTTCAAGAATGAACCTACTGTTCAAAGTGGACTTTTCATAATAAAACCAACATTCAATACTAGGCCAATTTATGCTGGCTCTCCCTACCACAAATTACCTCTGCTGATATCCAGACACTTCATCAGGGCTTTATTTATTTTGCTACTGCCATACTGTTTTTACTGATCTCAGTCATCCTCCTCCATTGTGCAAAGATGTCCTTTTTAATCATGTCATCAAATTTAGACAGATTACAGCTGATGACACAGAAATTTAAGGAATGAAGCTTCTCTGAGAGAAATAAGGTGGAGGACATTGGCACCATCTTCTCAACATTGTTTTTGTTTTTTTTTTTTATTATACTTTAAGTTCTAGGGTTCATGTACATAACGTGCAGGTTTGTTACATATGTATACATGTGCCATGTTGGTGTGCTGCACCCATCAACTCGTCAGCACCCATCAATT
>NW_022291979.1:0-7149 GCF_002776525.5 Piliocolobus tephrosceles
CATAATGTTTTCAAGATTCATTGATGTTGTAGCACATATAAGTACTTTATTTCCTTATACGGTTCACTAATACTCCAGTGTGGATATATTATGTTTCCATTCATTGATTGATAAACATTTCATTGTTTCTATTTTTTTGCTATTATAAATAATGCTAGTATGAATATTTATGTACAAGTTTTTGTGTATATCTATGTTTTCATTTGTTTAGGGCCTATACCTGAAAGTGGAATTTCTGAGTCATATGTTTACTCTCTGTTTAATTTTTGGAGCAACTGTGGCTGGATCAAAAACACACCTATAAGAACTAAAAATAAAACATTCCTAGAAGAAAACATAGACATAAAATTGGCTGAACCATTTTATATCCTCAGCAGGGTATATGATGGCTTCTATTTATTCCTACCCTTGCCAATGCTTTTCATTATCTGTCGTTTTCAGTCTAGCCATCCTAGTGAGTATGAAGTGGCTTTTTATTGTAGTTTTAATTTGTATTTTCCTCATGGCTAATGAGGTTGGGCATCCTTTCATGTGCTTATTGACCATTTGTATTTTCCTTTTATAGAAATATGTGTTCAGATTCTTTGCATTTTTAATTGCATCATTATAATTTTTTCAGTTAGTGAGTTGGAAAAGTTCTTTTATATTCTTGATACAAGTCTCTTATCAGATACATAATTTGAAGATATTTTCTCCCATTCTGTGGGTTATCTTCTCTTTTCTTGCCAGTGTTCTTTGACATATGAAAGGTTTCTAATTTTTATAAAATCTAATATACTGATTTCTTTTGTTGCTTGTGGTTTTGGTGTCATATTTAAGAAACAGTTGCTTAATCCAAGATCACATAGATTCATTCCAAGTTTTTTTCTAAGAGTTTTATAGTTTTAATACTTGTGTTTATGTCTATAATCTCATTTTGAGTCAGTTTTTCATTCTAGTGTGAGTTATGTGTCCAAATTGATTCTCTTGCACAAGGATATCTAGTTGTCTTTAGCACCATTCATTGAAAAGAAAATGTTTTTCCTATTAAAGAATCTTGGCATATTTGTTGAAAATCAATTGGCTATACATGTGAGGATTTATTTTTGGATTCTCAATCCTATTCCATTGATCTATAAATCTTTCTTTGTATGCCACTACACCCAGTCACCTTTGTTGTAAATTTTGATGTTGGAAAGTGTTATTCCTCCAATGTTGTTTTTTCCACAATTTTTTTTTTGGTTCCAAACAATTTGGGTTACTTAAATTTCCATACAAATTTTAGAATAAACCTGTCAATTTCTGCAAAGAAGGTAGGAGGGATATGGGTATGGACTGTATTCAATCTGTAGATTTATTTAGGAAATAATATCATCTTAACAATGTTAAATCTTGCAATATATGAATGCGGGTATCTTTCCATTTACTTAGATCTTCTTTAATTTCTTTCAACAATATTTTCTATAGGCTAGCTTATTCTTGATGCACTGTTTTTATATAACCACTGATTCATCGAATTCACTTCCATTAATGGAAATATTAGCATTGGCTTATAAATGTTCTACTCTCCTTTGGCCTAAAAGTAATTTTGAGTTGACAAATTTAGAAAAGTGTATGAAATTGATGTTACAATTGAAGATGATTTTGTATGTCTAGCAAGTACAAATGCTGAAAGGATTGGTGAGCCTCAGTAGAGTTGATTACACAATACTGGAAGTGCCACATATCACTCAGAAATTATAAGAACATTAATAAAATAATCTTGGCATAGAAGACTGAATATGATAAAAAGTATTTTGTGTATGTTAATGATCCCCTGTAGTCAATATTTCAAACTGTCACATCATACTGTCTTGAAAGTTGGCAAAGTGTGTCTTCCAAATTTGTTCTGCTTACTTAATAAGTTTTTGGTTACTCTTAGGTCTTTACATTTCCAAATAACTTCTAATGGTGTCTCTTTGTTAATTTCCCCAAAACACTCTTCTGGTATTTTTATCAGGGTGACATTAACTTTGTAGGTCAATTTTAAAAGAATTTATTTCTTGACATGTTAAAGCTTTTAATTCATGAATGTGATTATGCTTCCAATTTATTAAGGCTTTCTTTCATTTTCTTAGTAATGTTTAGTTTTAAGTGCAGTGGCTTGTACATCTATTAGGTTTTTTCCTTAAGCAAATGATATTTTTGATGTTATTATAAATAGTGTGTATTACAAAATCCCTTCTCATTTCTTTGTTTCTGGTACAAGGAAATATAATTACCTTATTATGTCTAGGACCTTATATCTAGCAACTATGCTAATTTTACTTATCATTGACAATAATTTTTTCTTGATGCATTTGTAATTTCTATGTACACAATTCTGTGATCTGATTTAATGTTTATTTCTTATTCTTTAATTGTCATAACTTCAATTTATCTTTATTGCATTATTTCACTGGTAAGGACAGTGTTGAATATAAATCATGATAGTAGGGAGCCTTGTTATATTTCTAATCTCCAGGAGACACTGGAGGTTTAATATCTCACAATTGAAAATGGTGTTTAATGTATAGTTTGGTAAATTTTTTATCAGATTAAGGCAGCTTTCTCTCTTTTCTTATTATTTTAATTTTTTTGGTCATAAATATGTATAATTTGATCAAGTTGGTTCCGTTTGTTCAAATTTTATTTTATTTTTAATTGACAATAATTTTATATATTTATGGGGTATAAAGTGATATTTTGATACAGGTATACATTGTAGAATTATCAAATCAGAATGATTATTATATCTATCATCTCAAACATTTGTTTCTTTGGGATGAAAACTTTTAAGCTTTTCTCTTTTATCTAATTTGAAGTCGATATTATTGCTAACTATAGTCACATTGCTGCGCAATAGAACACTACAACTTATTTCTCCTATCTAACTGTAACCTTGTGGCCATTTGCTGATGACTTCCATTTCCCTATCCACCCTTCCTCCAAAAATTCTGGTCACTGTCATTCTACTCTCTATTTCCGTAAGTTTGACTTTTTTAGATTCTACATATACATGAGATCTTATAATATTTGCCTCATTGTGTCTGCCTTATTTCACTTAACATAATATCCTCTAGGTTCATCCATGTTGTCACAAATAACAGAATGTTCTAGATTTTTTAAGATTGAGTAGTATTCCATTGTGTATATATAACACATGTCTTCATTCATTCATCTGTTGATGGACACTTAGGTTGTCCTGATATTTTGGCTATTGTGAATAATGCTGCTATGAGCATGAAAGTGCAGATATCACTTTTGCATACTGATTTTATTTTCTTTGGGTATGAACTCAGTAGTGGGATTGGTGGATTATGTGATAATTCTATGTTTAGTTTTCTGAGAAACCTCCATACTACTTTCAAAACTGGTTGTGTTAATTTACAATACTAACAACACTGTATGAGTTTTCTATTCTTTACATCTTTGCCAATATTTATTTTTCTTTTTTAATCTATTAATATGGCCATTTATTTTGACCTGCCTATATATGTGATATACATAACATATATTAATATGCATTAATGAAAATGCACATAGAGACACAGTTTTATTTGGTTTGCTATATTTAGTTGAGAATATTTGTGTTTGTATTTATATTTATAAGAAACATTGGTCTACTATTTTTACTCATCAAAATTTTATTGTCAGTTTTCTGATGTTAATGTATGCTTAATGATATTAAGGTAAATGTTGCTCTCTCAAAATAATGTAGGGAATGTTCCCTAATTTAAACATATTTGCATGCCTTTTTTCCTCCTCTATTCTTTATCTGTTCATTTATTTCTGTCTTTGGCATGCCTAATAAGCCTTGCTTAAGTGACAGTAGTTACATATTTTAAAATGCAGAGTTTCCAGTGAGGTTTATCTTTGTCCAGAAAGGGTTCATCCTCTCACACTAGGCAGAGAGAATTATTTAACACCTCCTGCCTTCACCCAGAATTAGATATGAACAACAAAAAATTGACTGTAGCCATCAGCTGACCTCTCTGAGGTTCTCCCATCTCTGGATCCCTGAGACTAATTTTTGGCTCAAAAGTTCTCCAATGTCTTCTAACCCACAGTTTCTGTGTTTAATCAGACTTTTAGTTGCTACTCTAATAGCTACTCCATTTCACTTGAAGCCAGCACATATGACTAGTATTATTTGAAAAATAAGATAGCCGGGAGGCACAGGTTGCAGTGAGCTGTCATTGTGCCACTGCACTCCAGTCTGGGCAATGAAGCAAGACTCCATCTATAAATAGATAGATAGATAGATAGATAGATAGATAGATAGATAGATAGATAGATAGAAGATAGATAGATATAGATAGATAGATTTTAAAAAGATAACTAAATTTCTAGTTTGAAAGAAAAAATGGATTGTGAGTTTGCTGAGGTTGAAATTACTACTGTCATCTTCTGGGTAAGAAGGAATTCTGAATATCTGTGCTGTGCCATATGGAAGCCACTAGCCACAGGTACCTATTGAGTACTACAAATGTGATTGATACAACTGCACAACTGAATTTAAAACTGCCTTTACGTGTAATTACTTTAAATATAAATATAAATATAAATATAAATATAAATATAAATAACCATGAATCACTATGGCTCCTGTGTTAGACAATGCAGATCTAAGGTTTTTTCCACTAATACAGGGTTAGAAATCCTTCATCCTCAATCTGTGATACTAAAATCCTGAAAAATTAAAGGCAAATTAAGTTATTCATAATTTTATTTGATGGCCAAGAATTTAAGTGAAGTGAAATGAATCCATTTATGTCCCTTACTCATCCACCTTTGTGTAATTACTAATATTTTTCTATAGAAATATCAAAATGTTTGATTATATTTTATCATCCACATTACTAGAAGTTTCCAAAATCTGTAGAAAATATAACAATATATTTTTAAAGTCAAACAGTTCTGAATTAGAAAACATATTGGACTCCAGGGATTTCAGATAAAGGATTGTGTACTTATACCTCCATGAAGACAAATAATCATATCCCGAGTTAAAGCAGAAAAGTGGGAAGAGGGTATGATTGACCACCACCTCCCACCCACAGATAATTTTGAAATGAATGGTAAAAATAATTTTGAGAAAGGACAATTTCCTCCAAGTTGTAAAAAATTATGTGGATTTTATGTGCCCAAATTATGTCTCTCCTTGGGTTTTCATATGATTTTCCTTCCAGGAAAATACATGATCAGAGTCACAGTTGCATGCATAGAGAAGAAGGTTGAAGGAGTGTCATTTATGAACCCAGCATTCTCCCTTTGGCTTTTCTAAATAAATTGGGTTCTGTCTAATGCAAACTGTGCCCTGAAAATGGAAAATTCAAGCAGGTGTTCCAAAACACAAGTGACCTATGTTAAGTCAAGTTTAGCCTAAAGGTATCTGTTTACATGTTTTCAGGTCAGTCCAAAGGTTTCTCTATAGATGGTGGACTCTGACCTGCCTGAACATGTAAATAAACTGTAACCTACTCTTGTACCAGTTAACAAGTTTCAGCTAATCAAAGGCAACCAATTGCTCCAACTATGTCCAACTGCTAAGCTGTAACCAATCTAGCTGTTTCTGCACTTCACTTCCATTTCTTGTACATCACTTCTCTTTTTCTGCCCATAAATCCCCTGTGACTACATGGGAGTACAGAGTTTCTCTGAAGCTATTCTAGCTTAAGTGGCTGCCCAACTTACAAATATTCTTTGCCCAGTTAAACTTTGTTAAATATAATCTGCCTGTAGGTTTTAATTTTAACAAATGTTGTCTGAAGTGGGATCCAAAGTAGATATTTTAGTGACCCCCAAAACATCAAATGACCAAATGAGGTTCCTGCCATGTTGATTCGCATCCATTACTTTCTCACAGCTACTGGGGATTGTGGTTAAATTCTCTCTTGGATTACAAAGCTCTACAGATTTGTATTTTGAGCTATCTGTGTTTGAACACATTTTTAATCCAAGCTGGTTTTAACAGTCACAGCAAAAACCAGATTAAATTAAAATTCAGATTAAATGTAATCATTAACTGGCTTGGATGCATTTAGAGGCCTTAAATGCCTGACTTGGTCTTACAGAAACTGACAGTAAATGGAAATGCTGAAACAGGTGTGAAGTTCAGTTTTCATCAATTGCAGAGTTTGTGTGTGTGTGTGTGTTCTATACCCTTTGTTTCTTTTTCTTGCATAATTAGGTGGGGAAAAATCATTGGCTAAAGTGATCAAGAGGAATCTGAGAGCCAAAGCCAACATTTAACATAAAAATAAGATTCTTGATATCTAACGAAATGAATACTCTACCTTCTGGCTATGCCTACCTATACTTGTATAATTATTAGGTTCCTAAAACAATAAATGCTTACAAAACTGACAATTACTACAAATGATATTAAATTACAGTAAAATGTTCCAAATGAAGAACACTATACTTTATTTTTTTTTTTTTTTTTTTTTTTTGAGACGGAGTCTTGCTCTGTCGCCGGAGCTGGAGTGCAGTGGCCAGATCTCAGCTCACTGCAAGCTCCGCCTCCCGGGTTTACGCCATTCTCCTGCCTCAGCCTCCGGAGTAGCTGGGACTACAGGCGCCCGCCACCTCGCCCGGCTAGTTTTTTGTATTTTTTTTAGTAGAGACGGGGTTTCACCGTGTTAGCCAGGATGGTCTCGATCTCCTGACCTCGTGATCCGCCCGTCTCGGCCTCCCAAAGTGCTGGGATTACAGGCTTGAGCCACCGCGCCCGGCCTGAACACTATACTTTAAAAAGTACATTTAAAATGATAGCTTCCAAATTAGTCTCATCCAGAGATGCCTGTTGATATGCAAGTGCTTCTAAATAGTTTTCCATATGTGTACTGCATAATTTAAAAGGCTTTCTAAAAGATAAATAAAAGACTTAATTGAATAGTTAATAAAAATGTTACATATGTTACATATGCTGATTCTCTTGGAAAAGGCAGAGCAAAATGGCAGAAGAGAAGGCAAAATTAGTTGAACCCTCATAGTAATATGTTTTAACAACATATTACTAAAGAGGCACTAAAGAGATAGAAAAAAACAATCTTGATTCTCCAGTCACCCCTTTCCCACTTCTCAACCTTATAAGCAAATGAAGTACTTATATGTGCTACAACATCAATGAATCTTGAAAACATTATG
>NW_022291980.1:0-11224 GCF_002776525.5 Piliocolobus tephrosceles
TGTTTACACTTTCAAATAATTGTTGAAAATATCAGTGTGTCAATTTCCCAAAACACTTCTGAAATTTTTATCAAAGTGACATTCGTTGTGTAGTTCAATATGGAAAGACTTAACATGTTCATGCATTGGATTTTTTTTTTAGGTTTCAATATTTTATTCAAGTTTTTTTTAAGTGACATTAATTACAGCATTTGGAGGGGAGGATCTAATTCCACACAAAATGGAAGACTCTAAAATGTACCCATTAAACTGCTGAAAAACAAATTGAGTGGTGAGAATACAACAGAAGTCCAATTTAGATTCTGAGTGTTGTCACCGTGTGATTACAATCACACAGACACTTCCAAGCTTATAGCTGGAGCTCCTGGAAGCTATTTCATACTCTGGTGCAAGGGCAAAAAAAAAAAAAAAAAAAAAAAAAAAAAAAAAAAAAAAAAAAAAAAAGACAAAAACAAAAACATAACACAAGAAGGAATAAGTCCTGAATTGTTGGCTCCATCACATCCACCTTCTCCACTCCAAAATGGTACAAAAGAAACAGTGACCACATCCTGCAGACCTTTTGGTGTAAAAGAGGTGAGGATGAACTGGGGTGGGAAGAGGTCATGAAGATCTGTCTAAAAAAGTCCCATTCAGGTGAGTTTGTACACACCATCAAGCAGTGAGCCTCTCATCAATCAGGGTTAGGAAATCAAAGTTCAATTCTCAGGAAAGCACAATTTCATTCATTTACTCAATATGAATTTACAAAGTGCCTACATATTATCAGCTTCCACTTGCAGCCATTTCTAGATAAAAAAGAAACCTGGCATCTCAAAGGGGCCACCAAGTTCCCCCTCAAGTCTACCACTGAAAGGACCTTTTTTGGGAATGGATTTCTTCTGTACCTCTGGAAAGGTAACATCTTAAAGTTGAATCATCTTTAATCTGGAGGGCTAACATATTTAGCAATACTTGCATCCCAGACATACAACATTAAAAGATATACTAAATTCTGAAGGTAGCTATGCTGCAAAATAGTTTAAAATTAAACAATTGTACAATATTCATTTATGCTTGAAATTCCAGTCCTAGACCAAACTTGTGACCACCAGCATTGACATTCTTGCCATCAAGAAGAGCTGACGGTGTCAGTTTGATACCTGGCTTTAGAGTATGAGTGTATCCTAAACCTATCAGGCTGGAGTTGTTCACTTTAGCCGAGAAACAGGGGTCAGGGTCAATCTGACTTGGCTGCTATTCGGAAGCGCCTGTTACTGTTTCCTGCTGTCCAGGCGAGATTGACAGCGGTCTCCAACTTCTTGTTCACTTTCTGGTAAATGGAGCCGCCAAACTCTGTCCCCTCATTCACATTAGTGTGAAGCTGGAATTAGCAGTCTTGTAGGAACTGCAAAGTTGCTCTGGGTCACTCGGGATTTTGCAGTCTCAAAATTCATCTGATAGCTGGCCAGCCAGCCCCCCTAACCCAGCACCACAGCACCCCGGATGGAAGGCCCAGCAATGTCAAAATCCATGTCGCAGCCCAGGTTAATGTGCTCTCGCTTGTACCCTGTCTTGATTTTAGCATTTTTCTTCCCAGTGTTAGGTGAGAAGGATGAATCGAAGGTCAGCTTCAGTCCACGTGCAAGCTGATCTTCCACAGTAATCTCGGTGCCTAGTGTATTGTCGGTGTTCCATTTCTTTGTAAACGTAAGGCCACACTCAGTCCATCTGTACTTGGTTTCCAGACTGCCCCGTCACTTTGGTGGTCTCAGTGTTGGCTGAGCCTGAGCTTGTAAATTCCAATCCATTCTCAGATTTCGTTTTCAAATCAAGCTTTATTACGCCAAATCCATAGCCCTTGGTGAAGACATCCCTGGCAGATTTGCCAAGATCAGCATACATGGGTGGCACAGCCATCTTCTGCTCAGAGGCGGTGGCGGCGGGCTCCGAGGCGGCTACCGCAGGGGCTTTGGCGCGGAGGCAGGGCGCTGAGCAGAGCAAGCCTCATGCATTGAATTTTTAAATTCATGAATATGGTTATGCTCCCAACTTATTGAGTTTTATTCTATTTTCTCAGTAATGTTTTATTTTCAGTGCAGTGACTTACAACTCTTTTGTCAGGTTTTTCCTAGATAATTAATAATTTGTTGTTATAAATTTTTAATGCTTTTTTATTTCTTTGTAATTGGTATATGTAATTGTATTCAATTATACTATTTTGATGACCTTATATCTAACAACTTTCCTAAATTTACTGATCATTGCTAATAATTTATCTGTAGATATATTTGGAATTTCTATGTACATTATTTTGCTATCTAGGTTAATATGTATGTTATTTCTTATTTTCCAATGATTTTGTGTTCAATTTATCTTTATTGCATTATTGCACTGGCTAGGATTTCCAGGATAGCATTGAATAGAATTGGTGATAGAGGGCATCCTTATTTCATTTCTGATCTGCTGGGGGTAGACTACAAGAATATTAGTATTTCACTACTGAGAATGATGCTTTAAGTATTTTAGCAGATATTCTTTATCAGAAATCTTTAAGATTTTAATGGATGTTCTTTATCAGATTAGGGAAGTTTTTCCTCTTCTCTTATTTTTATATAAATTTTTGTCATGAATGTGTGTGCAATTTTATCAAATTGTTTCTCTGCATCTATTTATATGATTGTATATACTGGCCTCACATCCCTCACTAAATATACGAAATATACACAAACAGCTGGATTTGCTCTGTTATTTATTGTTCAGGACTTCCGTATTTATATTCATAAGATATTTTGGTCTGCAATTTTTCTTCCTCAATATTTTCTTTTCAGAGTTTTGATAACAAGATAATGCTGGCTGCATAAAACTAGTTGAGAAATGTTCCCTAATGTGGGTCTGTTTTCATTGCTTTCCCTTCCTTCCACTTTTCTTCTTGTGACTGCTGAGTTGTATCTTTCAAATGCCTAAAACCCTGTGGCTCAGTACCAGAGATTATATATGAAAAAATGCAGAATTTCAGAGAGCGTTTATCTTTTTCCAGAATGGATTCATTCACTTCTCATAGGCAGTTATAATGACAACACCTCCTGTCCCGATTCAGAATTGAATATGACATGAACACAGTCAAAAATTGACTGTAGGTATGAGCTCACCCCTCTGAAGTTCTCCCCTCACTGGAGCCAGTTACTGTCTTTGTAATCTGAGGCCAGTTTTGGTCTTTGCAGCTTTACAGTGCTGTCTATCATATGGTTTGTGTATTCATCCAGATGTTTTAGTTGCTATGCTATAAACTACACTATTCCACTTATTATTCAATTAAAAATGATAAAAGTTATATTTTCATGAAGGAAAACAATGAGACTGATAAGATTTCAATTACTAATGTTATCCTCCAGAAAAGACAGAATTCATAACTTATCAAGATGCGATGGGGTTTTCCCTAATTATTGCTGATTTTTTACAAAGATTAGGACTTCAATCCACACTGTTTTTACCAAAGCACACAACCAGAAGAGGTTTTTCTTTCTCAATACAAGGTTTATTTACACCTCAATACTGCAGTGTGTATGCCCCAAAACAAAGATTTTTCTTATACAAAATAATAGAGTATTCACACTCAGTAGCTATTGTTCAAATAATAATACAGCCTACATTTCAATTTTCTCAATTTTTCTAGAATATTTTTATGGTTTTTTTCTTCTGCAGTTTACTATCCAGGCAAGGAACAAGCACATAATTCACTTATGTTGACCTTTTCACCTCATGTAATCAAGGAAAGTTCCTTTCCTTGTTTGTTTCTTTTCCATCAGTTGACCTTTTTGAGACCAGCAGTCATTTAAAATGTTCCTCAGGCTAGTTTTGTGTGACTGTTTTCTAGAGGCAGATTCCAGCTACAATTTTGGCAAGAAAACTACATAGGTGCTGAATCCCACTGAATATCCCACTGAATCACATTGATGAGGTGGGAGCATAAAATGACACATATGTCATTATTGGTCATGCTAAGTTCCTCAATAATATAGTGGTATCCTCCAGATCTTACCATTGTAGGGGTTCTGCTTTTTATACACAACTAATAAAAGTCTATGGGAGTACATTAAGACTTTGTGAAACTCCTGCTTCCAGATTCACACACCCAGTGGTTCTAGCTTTAATTGATGATCCTTACCTGACCTGATGATCCTGACTTGAATTGTAGCAAAGTGATAATCTTTCTAATTTCATCATCTTTTCAGTGTTTTAAGCTAAAATTAATCTGTAGCATGGCAATAATAAACACTCAATAGTTTTTACTGGTTATTGCACTTGTGGTTATCATCCCAGATGACATCATATTAAAATAGATTACATGTTTATTTACAAAAGTTCTATGAACAGATACTCTGGACATTTCAAGTGTCAACAGAGACTTCCATTTTAAACCATAATCTACATAATCTAAATACAAGATTTGTGAAATTTGAGGTGATGGGGACAGACAAGGGCATCCAAACTTGATGATCTAGAGAACACATTCAGAGGTTTGCACATAAGTATCCAAGATGTAAGACTTCAAATGTGATTGGAAAGTTCTTTAGCAAGCTTTCACCACTGGCCTTTAGCTCATCCATGTAAATTACTGTGTCTGGCTGGACCTTAGTTCCCTCATCTATTGATCAATGATATGGGGCTACATGATGTCCACTACTTCTTCTCACTTCTGGACTTCTTTATAAATCAGATTATCTGTCTTTTTACTTCCAGGGCACAATGATAATGACGTTACTCACTTCTGTGCTGCACGATGACAAAGAATTCCCTAATCCAAAGATCTTTGACCCTGGCCACTTTCTGGATGAGAATGGCAACTTCAAGAAAAGTGACTACTTCATGCCTTTCTCAGCAGGTAATAGAATCTCGTTTCCATTTGCATTTGAAGGAAAGAGAGAACTTTTTGGAATCAGTTGGAATTTACATGGCACCCCCTCTGGGGCTGGTAGAATTGCTATTTGTCTATGATCAAGAGCACCACTCTCAATACCCATGCACTCCACCCTCACAATATACCCTCATTGTTGGGCCAGATAGTGGGGCTTCCAGGAGTTAACCCTACTGTTCCCAATTGAGAAAACTAACATCTAGGTTGACTGAACTCTGCCACTAGATACATCACTAAGGCACCCAAGAGCTCCTCTTGGAAAGTAAAATTCATCTGATCTGTCCTTACCTGCCTTGGCGAATGTATCTGAGTCCACAACTGCATTGAGTGTCTTCTACATGGTGTCTGTCACCTCCCAGGCTGAGCTCCAAGGGCACAACTTTCAATGAGAACAGAGGCTCACTCCTGAGTTAGGGAAGAAGAGTAAACAGGTCGTTGTAATTTAGTCAGACCAGGACAGTGAGAGAGGAATGCACAGGCCCCTGGGTAGGGGCTAGAGGGGGAATCTGCATGCTTCTTGCTCTCTCATACAACACAGTGAGGCATAAAATGGAGTAAGAAACTCAGAGGACGTTTGATGTGCTTCAAAGGAGGTGACAAAATTTAAGGGAAGGCTGGGCATTTTGAAGGAGATAATGAATGACAGAGCAGGACGTTTGCTTTATATCAAGGATGTCAGAACCTTTGCCAAAATTTATGGGGTTCTGGAAACATTGGCAAGGGAGGAGGTTACTTTGCAGTGATTCCATAGTACCCTGTCTTCCTCCAATCATGATCATATATCCTGGATACTTGATTTTCACACCTGTGCTTTGTGTGCTAAGTCTCTGGCCATGGAATCTCCTTCCTTTACTCTTTGATCTTTTATGTCTGCTTTATATTTGGCACTGTAGATAGCAAGATGACAAAGACAGAGAACTTCCTTCAATAATTCACATTTTAGCACAATAGATAAATAAATACAGAATTATGATTCCTGATGATCCATGCTTTAATGAAAACATGAGTATGATGTTGAGGAAAACCAGAGAGCACAGGATTTTATTACTTGAGGGAATTGTAAAGAGTGTGAAGATGAAATGAAATTGAACCTATGTCCTGAATGTAGCTTAATAAAGATCTATCTTAGCCAAAATGAACAACAGGATATGAAACTTGAAACTTCTTGGTGTGTTCAAGATTGATGAAGAGTGTGTATGACTAGAGTTGAGAACAGATTATGTGAAAAGTGGAAGGAAAGATCATGGAATATCAGGCTTGGAACAGGAAACAAGAATGTGCATGTATTTCTATAATGACAGATGGAAACTCAAAATGGCAACAGAGTTGTTTTAATGTGGAAATAAATAATGAAGCGACTGTTATGGTGCTGATAATCAATGACTATTTCCTGAATGAAGGGTACCTATTGAGATTAGATGTTAGACAGATAGCAAATGTGTCTCTTTTTGTACATTTGTTTGTCGTACCATCCATTAATCCATCCATCATTTCATCCATCCATTCATCCACATGTTCATTCATCTACCCAATCATTAATCAGTTATTTACTGTATATGCTGTTTGTGCAAGTCACAAACATACTGTCACAGTCACAGTTAAACACAAGGAGTAACTACTTTCTCTCTTTGTTATCTTCAGGAAAACGAATTTGTGCAGGAGAGGGACTTGCCCGCATGGAGCTATTTTTATTTCTAACCACAATTTTACAGAACTTTAACCTGAAATCTGTTGTTGATCTAAAGAACCTCAATACTACTTCAGCTACCAGAGGGATTATTTCTCTGCCACCCTCGTACCAGATCTGCTTCATTCCTGTCTGAAGAATGCTAGCCCATCTGGCTGCCGATCTGCTATCACCTGAAACTCTTTTTTATCAACGACATTCCCACTGTTATGTCTTCTCTGACCTCTCATCATATCTTCCCATGCACTCAATATCCCATGAGCATCCAACCTCCATTAAGGAGAGTTGTTCAGGTCACTGCACAAATATATCTGTAATTATTCATACTCTGTAACACGTGTATTGACTGTCACATGTGCTAATACTTTTCTGATGCTGACTTTTTAATATGTTATCACTGTAAAACACAGAAAAGTGATTAATGAATGATAATTTAGATCCATTTCTTTTGTGAATGTGCTAAATAAAAAGTGTTATTAATTGCTGGTTCACTTCTCAGACTTTCCCTCTTTTGTGCATAATGCAAGAAATAAAAGAAAAGCGAGTGCCAGGAGGCCAGGCTTGTCCTCATAATAATAAGCAGAGAGAGTGACAAAGGAGAAGAGGGTGAGGAAGGTCTCTGGATGTTTGCCATCTAGAGTTACTGAAGGTTTGGCTTTATAACAGAAAAAGTCTGTCCAAGGGAAGAAACAACCTTCAGGGAAATATTGAGACAATCAGTTCAGTTGTGTATTATTTGCAGATAAAATGAGGCTAATTACTTCAGGGCCACAGAATCAATTTGCCGGTGCATTTATGTTAAGTGTAAAACAAGAAATAGAAATTAGAAAAATAATGTAATCTGTTGAGACTTTCCAAGGATTTTGTTCTTGTTTGGAGAGAGATGAATAAAACCAGAACATATGATTAGCAATATGATTAGTATATATTCATACTTGACTCTAAGTTGAAAACATAAAGCAAAAAAAATTCAAATTTTTATTTAGTGTTCACAATAATACCAAAAGAGAGGCATGAATTTAGACACTTAATCTCCATTTCTTCGCTGACCCACTCATCTTTAACCCCATAGGCGAAAAAATTGAGCAGGGATATGAGGGGACTCAAGCACAATGCCTCTGTAAACAGTCAGAACCACTACAGCAGGTTCAGTGGTCCTCTTATCAGAATAAGGTTACTGAAATCAGTCTCTTGTCCAACGAAAGCTGTAGCTATGGCTTGTGGAACAGTGGGTAGAGGTGGGCATCTGGTGGAGGCCAGTGCCTGTATAGTTGCTAGAGAAAAATTAAAATCTTGAGCCAGTTAGAACACAGTTTATTCTTTAAGCATCGGAGTGAATGACCTAACTCTTGCCTGCCATGACCTTAGGTCCTATTTATAAGTTGGTATCTTATTGCCACAAAGAGTACACCCCATCAGTCTCATGGTCTCTATTTTAACACTAATGTTGATGAATTGTTTTGTGTCAACCACAAAAGGGAGGGGGTCTAAAGAGACATGTCTGATCTCCCATCCTCTCATGGCCAGGAATACAGTTTTTAAGGTTTTTGCTGGGGTTCCCTTGTCCAAGCAGGTTTGGGATTTATTTTTAGTTTGCAATAATTACAAAATTTCAAAGAATCTGCCCACAGAATACATCTAAGTTACATAGTTGAGAAGAACATAGTTACAATGGAGAAGACAGGCACACACTATCTGAACCTAGTAATCAAATGACATCATTCTAATGAAACACATTGAAATTGTCTATCACTCAAAAATGAAAAGTATCCTCTGTGATATTCCTGGCAGCGATTCATCTGCTCAATTTAATCATTAAAAAACATTAGACAGGACTAAATTGAGGGACATTTTATAAATATTTAGCCTATACTCTCAAAGAGTGGCAATGTCTTGGAAGTCACGTAATGACTAAAGAACTGCTCCACACTGAAGTTGATGAAAGAGATGTGACAGCTAGTTGTGGCATGTGATAACGAAATTATGAAAGGGACAAAAAGCATATATTTTAGGACTTTTGGTAAAACACCAACAGGAACAAGAATTAGAAAGTTCCAATGCATTCACATTGATTTTCTGATCCTGATGATTTTGCCATAGTTATATAAGAGAAGCACATTGTTTTGAGTAAATACATACTAAAATACTTCAACTATCTGGAATCAGGTCAGTATTTCTTTCAAAAGGTTCCATGTAAAACAGTTATTTATAAGAACAAGCAGTTCTTCTATATACCTGTGATTGTTTTAAAAACAAATAAAGCCAACTGTGTGCTTATATATGCAAAATAAACTAGGCTTTCACAAATGAAGAATCACTGCTGACAATGCAAACTTGAATTGCTCAGCATCATTAAGCTTTATGGAAATACAAATTAAAACTTCAATTAGATATTATTATATAATTCATTAGAATAGTTCAAATGAAAAAAGGACAGATCATGTTGTCTGTTGACAAGACAGTGAAGCAATCACAGTCTCATAGAAAAATCAGTAAAATAGTTCAACTATTTGGATAATCCTTTGGTGGAATTTACTTAAAGTAAATACATGCATATCTAGCAATTGCAGTTGTAGGTATGTACTGAACAGAAATGCAGCAATACCTTGTGATAGCAAAAAGACGTATTGGAATGTACATAACAGCACTATTGAAAATAGCCTCACACTGGAAGCAACGCAAATGTTTGAAGCAGTACCATAAAACAATTGTAAAACGCTCACAAAGTGAAACACTAAGAAACAGATAACAACTATCACGTCTGCAACAACTTAATTGAATGTCACGACACATTAAATGAAAGTACTTGACAGTAAATAAGTACTACGGGATGATTCCATTGATATAAATTCACAAATAAATGAAAGTATCATTTTGTTTCTTTTTAAAAAAAAATGTGCTTGATAGGGGGGCGTAGCAAGATGGCCGAATAGGAACAGCTCCAGTCTCCAACTCCCAGCACAAGTGACACAGAAGACCGGTGATTTCTGCATTTTCAACTGAGGTACTGGGTTCATCTCACTAGGGAGTGCTGGACAATCGGTGCTGGTCAGCTGCTGCAGCCCGACCAGCGAGAGCTGAAGCAGGGCTAGGCATCGCCTCACCTGGGAAGCGCAAGGGGGAAGGGAATCCCTTTTCCTAGCCGGGGAACTGAAACACACAACACCTGGAAAATCAGGTAACTCCCACCCCAATACTGCACTTTAAGCAAACAGGCACACCAGGAGATTATATCCCACACCTGGCCGGGAAGGTCCCATGGCCACGGAGCCTCCCTCATTGCTAGCACAGCAGTCTGCAATCTAACTGCAAGGCAGCAGCGAGGCTGGGGGAGGGGTGCCCGCCATTGCTGAGGCTTAAGTAGGTAAACAAAGGTGCTGGGAAGCTCGAACTGGGTGGAGCTCACAGCAGCTCAAGGAAACCTGCCTGTCTCTGTAGACTCCACCTCTGGGGACAGGGCACAGCTAAACAACAACAACAAAGAAAGCAGCAGAAACCTCTGCAGTGCAAACAACTCTGACAGTTTTGAAGAGAGCAGTGGATCTCCCCACACGGAGGTTGAGATCTGAGAAGGGACAGACTGCCTGCTCAAGTGGGTCCCTGACCTCTGAGTAGCCTAACTGGGAGACATCCCCCACTAGGGGCAGTCTGACACCCCACACCTCACACAGTGGAGTACACCCCTGAGAGGAAGCTTCCAAAGTAAGAATCAGACAGGTACACTCGCTGTTCAGCAATATTCTATCTTCTGCAGCCTCTGCTGCTGATACCCAGGCAAACAGGGTCTGGAGTGAACTACAAGCAATCTCCAACAGACCTACAGCTGAGGGTCCTGACTGTTAGAAGGAAAACTAACAAACAGCAAGGACACCTACACCAACACCACATCAGTACATCACCATCATCAAAGACCAGAGGTAGATAAAACCACAAAGATGGGAAAAAAGCAGGGCAGAAAAGCTGGAAATTCAAAAAATAAGAGCGCATCTCCCCTGCAAAGGAATGCAGCTCACTGCCAGCAACGGATCAAAGCTGGACAGAGAATGACTTTGACAAGATGAGAGAAGAAGGCTTCAGTCCATCAAACTTCTCAGAGCTAAAGGAGGAATTATGTACCCAGTGCAAAGAAACTAAAAATCTTGAAAAAAGAGTAGAAGAATTGACAGCTAGAATAATTAATGCAAAGAAGGTCATAAATGAAATGACAGAGATGAAAACCATGACACAAGAAATACGTGACAAATGCACAAGCTTCAGTAACCGACTCGATCAACTGGAATAAAGAGTATCAGCGATTGAGGATCAAATGAATGAAACGAAGCGAGAAGAGAAACCAAAAGAAAAAAGAAGAAAAAGAAATGAACAAAGCCTGCAAGAAGTATGGGATTATGTAAAAAGACCAAATCTACGTCTGATTGGGGTGCCTGAAAGTGAGGGGGAAAATGGAACCAAGTTGGAAAACACTCTTCAGGATATCATCCAGGAGAACTCCCCCAACCTAGCAGGGCAGGCCAACATTCAAATTCAGGAAATACAGAGAATGCCACAAAGATACTCCTTGAGAAGAGCAACTCCAAGACACATAATTGTCACATTCACCAAAGTTGAAATGAAGGAAAAAATCTTAAGGGCAGCCAGAG
>NW_022291983.1:0-1216 GCF_002776525.5 Piliocolobus tephrosceles
TTTGACATAAGGAAGGGCAGCTAGCTGGAAATTTGTAAACCAATAGAAAGCTGGATTGGCTTTTTTCCTAAAGATTCATTTCATTTTATTATTTTTTTAAAAAGGCAAGTTAGGGGGGTGGAGCAAGATGGCCGAATAGGAACAGCTCCAGTCTCCATCTCCCAGCGCAAGCGACACAGAAGACCGGTGATTTCTGCATTTTCAACTGAGGTACTGGGGTCATCTCACTCGGGAGTGCCGGACAATCCGCGCAGGTCAGCTGCTGCAGCCTGACCAGCGAGAGCTGAAGCAGGGCGAGGCATCGCCTCACCTGGGAAGCGTGAGGGGGAAGGGAGTCCCTTTTCCTAGCCAGGGGAACTGAGACACACAACACCTGGAAAATCGGGTAACTCCCACCCCAATACTGCGCTATAACACCAGCACACCGGAGAATTTATTCCACACCTGGCCGGGAGGGTCCCATGCCCATGGAGCCTCCCTCCTTGCTAACACAGCAGTCTGCGGCAATCTAACCACAAGGCAGCAGCGAGGCTGGGGGAGGGGCGCCCGCCATTGCTGAGGCTTAAGTAGGTAAATAAAGCCGCTGGGAAGCTGGAACTGGGTGGAGCTTACAGCAGCTCAAGGAAACCTGCATGTCTCTGTAGACTGCACCTCTGGGGACAGGGCTCAGCTAAAGGAGCAGAAGCCTGTGCAGACGCGAACGACTCTGTCTGACAGCTTTGAAGAGAGCAGTGGATCTCCCAACACGGAGGTTGAGATCTGAGAAGGGGCAGTCTGCCTGCTCAAGTGGGTCCCTGACCCCTGAGTAGCCTAACTGGGAGACATCCCCCACTAGGGGCAGTCTGACACCCCACACCTCACAGGGTGGAGTACACCCCTGAGAGGAAGCTTCCAAAGCAAGAATCAGACAGGTGCACTCGCTGTTCAGCAATATTCTATCTTCTGCAACCTCTGCTGCTGATACTCAGGCAAACAGGCTGGAGTGGACCTCAAGCAATCTCCAACAGACCTATAGCTGAGGGTCCTGACTGTCACAAGGAAAACTATCAAACAGGAAGGACACCTATACCCAAACCCCATCAGTACGTTACCATCATCAAAGACCAGAGACAGATAAAACCACAAAGATGGGGAAAAAGCAGGGCAGAAAAGCTGGAAATTCAAAAAATAAGAGCGCATCTCCTCCTGCAAAGGAGCACAGCCCATCACCAGCAAC
>NW_022291984.1:0-5604 GCF_002776525.5 Piliocolobus tephrosceles
TTCACTCTTGGTGCCATACATTACATGTTTGGACAAAAGTGTAACGATGTGTATCCACCTTTGAAGTATCATACAGAGTGGTTGTTGTCACTGCCCCCAAAATCTCTGTGCTCTGCCTGTTCATCACTCTCTCCTAATCCTTGGCAACCTGAACTTCTCCGTATTTTTGCCTTTTCCAGACTGTTACACACAGTATTTGGAATCACACAGTATGTAGCCTTTTCAGATTGGCATCTTTCACTTAGTGATACGCATTTATGGGTCCTCCATGTCTTTATGGCTTGATAGTTCATTTTTTAGTGCTGAATGCTATTCCATTGTCTGAATGTACTACAGTTTATCCATTCACCTGCTGAAGGACATCTTGGTGGCTTCCAAGTTTTGACAATCATGAATAAAGCTAGTACAAGCATCTGTGTGCAGGTTTTTATGTGGACGTATTTTCAGTTCATTTGGTTAAATAACCACAAAACAAATTGCTGGTTCATGTGATAAGAGTATATTTAATTTTTAATTTTTTTTTTTTTTTTGAGATGGAGTCTCCCTCTGTCGCTAAGCTAGAGTGCTGTGGCGCCATCTCGGCTCACTGCAACCTCCAACTCCCTGGTTCAAGGGATTCTCCTGCCTCTACCTCCCAAGTAGCTGGGATTACAGGCATGTGCCACCATGCCTGGCTAATTTTTGAATTTTTAGTAGAGATGGGGTTTCACTATGTTGGCTAGGATGGTCTTGATCTCCTCATCTCGTGATCTGCCCACCTCGGCCTCCCAAAGTGCTGGAATTAACAGGCGTGAGCCACGACACCTGGCCAAGTATATTTAATTTTTGTAAGAAACTGCCAAATTGTCTTCCAAAGTGTCTGTACCATTTGCCCTTCCCCTGAGCAATGAATGAGAGTTCCTGTTGCTCAACATCCTTGTCAGCATTTGATATTGTCAGTGTTTTAGGTTTTGGCCGTTCTAATAGATGTGTAATAGTATCTCATTTTTGTTTTAATTTGTAATTCCCTAAGGGCATACAATATATAGTTTGGATATTTGTCCCCACTCAAATCTCTTGTTCAAATGTAATCCCTAATATTGGAGGTGGGGCCTGTTGGGAGGGGTTTGGGTCATGGGGCAGATCTCTCATGGCTTGGTGCTGTCCTTGCAATGGTGAGTGAGTTATCATGAGACTGGCTGTTTAAGCATGTGGCACCTTCCCCCCCCCCCACTCTCTTGCTCCTACTTTCACCATGTAATGAGGTGCCTGCTCCTGCTTCACCTTCCATCATGAGTGAAAGCTCCCTGAGGCCTCCTCAGAAGCTGAGCAGATGCTGGTGCTATGCTTGTACAGCCTGCAGAACTGTGAGAAATTAAACCTCTTTTCTTCATAAAATACCCAGTCTTAGGTATTTCTTTTTTTTTTTCTTTTTTCTTTTGAGATGGAGTCTCACTCTGTCGCCCAGGCTGGAGTGCAGTGGCGCAATCTTGGCTCACTGCAACCTCCACCTCCTAGGTTCAAGTGATTCTCCTACCTCAGCCTCCCAAGTAGCTGGGATTACAGGTGCGTGCCATCACACCCGGCTAATTTTTGTATTATTAGTAGAGATGGGGTTTCACCATGTTGGCCAGGCTGGTTGTGAACTCCTGGCCTCAAGTGATCCTCCTGTGTTGGCCTCCCAAAGTGCTGGGATTAGAGGTGTGAGCCACTATGCCCAGCATGGCTACTTTTAAGTTTCCATTTCTCTCCAGCAATAACTAATCTTTTCATTCATTATATCTGTTGTAACCTTTAACATATTGATAATAGTTGCTTTATATTTAAATTTTTGTTTATTTATTTAGAGATGGGATCTTGCTCTGTTGCCCAGGCCGGAATGCAGTGGTTCGATCATGGCTCACTACAGCGTCAAACTCCTGGACTCAGGTAATCTTCCTGCCTCAGCCTCCTGAGTAGTTGGGACTACAGGGGGAAGCCACTGTGCCCAGAGTGTCCTCATACCTTAAATATACAATTTCTGTTGCTTACAGTCCAACAACCATTACCGAGTACTCTAGAAATACCAAAAAAGCATACATTTTGAAAACAGTCAGAATAGGGTTTGACTCAAAACTTTATCTTGGAGCAAGTCCTTCAACCTCTGTGAGCTCAGTTTTCTTGTCTCCAAAACATAGATCATCTTCACATGACTTTGTGAGGCTTAAATGAAATGAGATCGCATATGTAAAAGTGCCCAGCTCGAGCCTGGTATTTAGTGGCCGCTGAATAATTATTAGTTCCATTCCCCCTGTACCTATATTATACAAAAAACAAAAGAGGCATTAAAATAGACATCATATTTCTTCATGTGAAAAGTGGTTTTATACAGTTTTATACACAGTTTGAATAGGTATGAATAATCAATATACAAATTCTAATCAAAATCAGAAAATAAAGCTAGGAAATTTTAACTAGTTGAAACTTTAAAAAAACTATGTAATTAAATAAACTAAATAACTGAATAAATTTAGAATTAAAAAGTAGATATTACCTGAATTTTGGTATGAAAATTAGTGTAAAAAACATATAGCCCAAATCACATTAGCAAAAATTCTTTGTTTCTGCATCACCCCTGAACCTGCATTTGCTTATAAGTAACATGGTAATTTAACAGGATTCATTTAATTCCTGGCTCCTACTAAAGAGACACTGTCCCTGCCCACAGGCTACACTCCAATAGAGAAGAATACAGAACCAAATGCAGTAGAACTCTGGCAAATTATTCAATAGTTCATTCTTCAGTTAATAGGGTTGCAAAAAAAAAAAAAAAAAAGGTACACTCAGCAAACATTTATTAAGAGCCTGCTATGTGACAGGCATGCTCCAGGCACTGCAGATAACACATAGGATGAAGACCCTGGCTTATGGAGTTGTTGTCTTTATTGTTTTTTGAGACAGGGTCTCTCTGTTGCCCAGACTGGAGTGCAGTGGCATGATCTTGGCTCACTGCAACCTCCGCCTCCCAGGCTCACGTGATCCTCCCACTTCAGCCTCCCCAGTAGCTGGGACCACCGGTGTGAGCCACTACGCTCGACTAATTTCTGTATTTTTTGTAAAGATAGTGTCTCTCTATGTTGCCCAGGCTGGTCTCGAACTCCTGGCTTCAAGCAATCCACCCACCTTGGCCTTCCAAAACGCTGGGATGATAGGTGTGAGCCACTGTGCCCAGCCTTATGGAGTTTACTTTACCAGGGCTGTGTTTAGAGAGAGCTTTGCCAAAACATAGATACACAAACACTGCCCACGGGAGAATGCCATGTAGTGAGGTAAGCAAACAATAACAACAACAAAGTTCTCCTGCTCTCAGCCAAGAAAAGCCCAGCTCTATGCCTTAGTAGAATGACCAAGTGACACTCTCCTGGGCCTTCAGAGTCACCAGAGAACAAGCCAAGCTAAGACTGCTTCAGCCCACGAATGACAAGAGCCTACCGTACAAGCAGAGTATCCTATGATGCCAGGACACACTAAAGCCATGCAGGCCTCTGTGGTCTAGGTTTGCCTCTCCCTGCAGCCACATGATCTGTGCAGAGTTTTTGGGAGTTTCCTGCCTTCATGCGCGGCACATACTCTGCCTGGACCACTCTTGTGCTTGCCCTTCCTGCCAACTCCCAGGTGAAGCACACATCCTTGGGTCATGGTCTTTGCAGGCAGTGGCCCACACACCCTCAGGAGGAGATGCCCTGGCACAGCCCCCCCCCCCACTTCATCAGGTATCCTTTGTAATAGGCTGAAAGGTTCCACAGAAACACATGGGGGTTTCCCCACCAGGATGGCTGCTCCTAGGACAGGACTGGGTCACAAATATTTTTCTGTCTCCCCAGTGCTTGCCTAGAGTAGGTGCTTACAGCCATTTGTTAAATTGAAAGGGACAAGTGTACAAAGGTAGGCTGAGCCCATCATCAGCCTGGCTACCATGTGTACGTGGCAGACTGATGACCCTGGATACTGACCCCCTGCACCCACTGCATCTGACACTGAGTCTGACTTAGAACTTTAATCTAGAAGGATTTTTTTTTTAAGTCTCCACCTCACTACTTTTTTTTTTTTTGAGATGAAGTCTTACTTTGTTGCCCAGGCTGGAGTGCAGTGGCATGATCTCAGCTCACTGCAATCTCGGCCTCCTGGGTTCAAGCAATTCTCCTGCCTCAGCCTCATGAGTAGCTGGGACTACAGGCATGTAGCACCAGGCTCAGCTAATTTTTGTGTTTTTGTAGAGAAGGGGTTTCACTGTGTTGGCCAGGCTTGTCTTAAACTCATGACCTCAAGTGATTCCCCAGCCTCAGCCTCCTAAAGTGCTAGGATTACAGACGTGAACCACTGCGCCCTGCCCACCTCACTACATTTTAAGTTGATTTTTTGAAAGGGTCAGTGTTCAGTAAAGGAAGACTAAACAGATTTCTGGTTGTTTTTGTTGTTGTTGTTTTAGAGACAGGGTCTCCCTCTGTTGCCCAGGCTGGAGTGCAGGGGCACAATCCTAGCTCACTGCAACTTTGAACTCTTGGGGCTAAGCGATTCTCCCATCTCAGCTTCCCAAGTGGCTAGAACTACAAGTATATACCACCATGCTTGGCTAGCAGATTTCTGTTTTACAAGCCAAGGCCTTCTGCAGCTTTGGAGTGGATTCTCTATCTGAATGTTTTATTATATATATATATATAACATAAAATTTACCACTTTAAGTGAAGAGTTCAGTGGCACTAAGTACATTCACATTGTTGGGCAACCATCACCACCATCCATCTCAGAACTTTTTTGTCTTCCTCAACTGAAACTCTGTCCCCATGAAACACTAACTCCCCATTTTCCCTCCCCCAGCCCCGAGCAACCATCATTCTACCTTCTGTCTTTATGAATTTGACTACTCTAGGGCCCTCATGTAAATAGAACCATACAGTATTTTCCTTTTGTGACTGGCTTATTCACTTAGCATGATGTCCTCAAGGTTCACCCATGTTGTAGCTCATGCTCAGAATTTATTTCCTTTTTAAGTCTCTAGTTGAATTCTTATCCCTTCATTTCACTTCAGATTAAAACAAAACAAGTCAGCCTTGATTTTGCAAACAAATGTGCCAAAGCGACCTAAAGGCACGATGCAGCCTGAGAGGCCTGTCCACGCTGGCTGCCAGCCACTGTCTCCAGAGGCTGCCTTTGCAAGGATGGTCATCTGGACAAGGGGCTTGAAGCTCTCCCTATTGACGGTAGCTGAGAAGTAGCAGAACATTGTTAAGTTTTGTTTGCTAAAACAGAATCTAAATTGTGCTGAATCAGGGCAACTATAAACATTGTTTGCTTTTAAATATTTTACTTTATCCAGCAGGCTTTCAGATAATCAGACTGTGTTCTGGAACTGTCTTTCTGAGAAATAAACACAAATGAGTTGGCAGAGTCCAAGTACAAAATATCTCAGACCGTCCCAGTCCAGGACAAGCCATGTACATATAAATCATGGATTTTATAGCATTATATAAATCTTTATAAAAGGAATGCATTAATTGATTGAAGGACATTTGTAGTCTATATGAAACTAGCGATACATAAAATATTTTATGCTTTATTCTTATACTTTAATATTGTACTCTCTCT
>NW_022291985.1:0-1207 GCF_002776525.5 Piliocolobus tephrosceles
TCATAGCATCATTTAGTTTTGCTTTTAATTTTTTTTCTCCATCGTTTCACAGACTATGTAATTTTTTGTTGCTGTAAGTCAAACATAATGTACATGGTAATAAGAACTGAGGTAAGTAAACATTTTGTATGATTATTTATGCTAATCTGGCTAGGAGTTGGGCTATGTTTAATATTTTATGTAGCTCTAGTTGCCAGAGCCTCAAAGTCTTCTGATTTTTTTTATTATTATTATTTTAATCTTGGCCACTCACTTTGGCCTCCCTAAGAACTTCACCTTTGTGGAGGCTGAAGCAACTTTCTCTCGGACGCACATCCATCATGCTGACTTCTGATTAACACCAGTTCTGGGAATGCATCTAAGATTTCTACTTTCACATACCCGGAAATTCTGCCCTTAGGTCAAAACAACTTTGATGTTATTGTAAACTTTTACTGACCATAAATCCTGCCCTTAGGCAGTTTCCATATGGTATATAAACCCTACGTCTGCGGACAGGGATTCACCGTCTTGTCCCTTGGCTGCTCAAGACATGGCTTCTGTTTGTAAGTCCCTACAATTAACGAATGTTTCTTTCAGTGAAACTGGATTTGTCAGCCTCTTTATTCTTCCCCTTAGCGTCCTAGGCCTTTGCGGGTAGGTTTGCATAGACCTGCTCACTGCAGAAACATTTCCGTGTCTATGTCTTGCAGCACATTTAACTGTAATTCGCTATTTTTACACTAGACCCTTAATGATGTGAAGGTAATATGTGTATGGGTGAGGGGGTGAAGCATTCTATAATCTCATTATTAAATCTCAGCCTTTCTGTGGGCCTTTATTTTAGGAATGCAATCTTCACCAGTGTATAGTCCTCCTTCACATCCCCTGCAAAAAAAAAAAAAAAAAAAAAACACCTTCCCCCTTGCCCTCATTTGATGAGATACAAAAGCAGTAGGAGGCTGGCATGGGAAGAAATGACTTTCCCTATTTGGGAAAATCTCTAATAAAGCCTTTTTCTCAGAAGGTGTTTGTTAGGGAAAATGCTCTAGGCATTAAAAAATAAAATAAAATTGCTCTTCCCTTTCCCCTGCCAGAGGCAAGAGGGTAGGTTTCTCAGATCCTCACCAGGAGAACTCAGTGGGGCTCATAGTGGGGCTCAAAAAAGTGTGAAGAGCAGCAAGACTGCAGCTCCTATAGTTTCTCATTAGTCCACGCTCAGCCTCCA
>NW_022291987.1:0-408 GCF_002776525.5 Piliocolobus tephrosceles
GCACCAATTGAGGATCAAGACTATGGAGTTTGTAGATGGCTGAGAATCAGACAGAGAACTAAGACAAATGTACTGGGTAATATTATTTTCCATAGTTTACCTATACGTAAAATATATAAAAATAAGAGTAGCAAAAAACTGGCACTACAAACTAGAAATCAATCATTGCTGAAAAATAATAATAGAGATGACCCATTACATGGATAGATATACCACATCTATTGAGCAGATGACCCAATATTAAGAGGTCAGTCTTCCCCAAGTTGCTTTATAATTCAATGTTATTATAATGAAAATACTTTAAGATATTTTTGTATTAATATGCACATATAAAATTTGTACAAAACTGCAAATAATATACGATATCCAAAATAATATTGAAAAGAAAGAATATATATTGAAGACATA
>NW_022291987.1:508-1964 GCF_002776525.5 Piliocolobus tephrosceles
GAGTCTCACCCGTATTGAATGAATGAATGAATGCCAAAGCAATGCAATGAGTAAAGGAATGTCATATTAGAAGTGATGTGAAAACAACGTACTCTCTACATAAACATTTACCTTAAAATAATACTGCAGACATAAACCTCACAATTCAAACAATAAATTTATGAAAGAAAATTCTTTGAAAGATTGGGACCCTAAAGTCAAGCAAACATTTTTAGGAGGGGCTCAGATTATTAATAAAAATAATAAATTAGACTTTACTGTCATTAAAGTCCTTTACGCATCCAAAGTGATTACATAGTAAATGAATACACTAGCCAAAGTTTGTGAAAATGTATGTGTAAATACACATCTAAGAACTCATAAATGGAATATATAAACAACTCATGAAATTCAATAATAAATAGACTAGCAGTAGAGACTAAAATAGACAAGTGACTTTTACGCTTTACCAAAGAGTATGTAGAAATGATTAAAGTACTCAACATCATTAATCATCACTGCAACAAAAATTAAACCTCAATGACATAGTCCAATACCTTCAGCCTAATGGTTAAAATACAAAAAGCTGGGCAGAGGACCCAAGATGGCTGACATCTTCCATTGAGAGAGGAACATCTCCCACCAAGAGACTGGGACATTGAGAAGACTGGCACACTTTGAACAGACCTTTAGAGGACAGAAATTGAGAGTGGATAGACTAAGGATGCAGACGCTGAGCTGAAATGAGAGGTAGCAGGGAACTCTGCAGGGGACTACTGAGCACAAGAACTTCTTCCTGGTCTCTAGAGACTCCTGGGGAAGGGGTAAGTTGAATAAGTGAGGAGTATCCCAGTATTGCTACGGACCTCTAGAATCCTGGCATCAGCAGATCCCATGAACACCATAGAAACTTGAGCTGGTAGCGAGAGCTACTTAGAGAGACAGTAGGAGCAGTGCTCCAGCCTGTGCAGAGTCCAGAGGGTTTGGGGCAGCAATGTCTGCAGTGGAGCATCGCCATCCAGAGATACCCATCTCCCAAGACTTACCATTGCTACTTTAAGAGACTTTAGCCTTGGGATGACTATCAGACCTAGACAGAATAGGGTGGTCTTGTCTATGAGATGGGGTCAGTTCAATCTGAGCACCACTCTATCTGCTGACCTCGCCAAGGGCCCCAGCATGGCCATGGCCATGTAGCACAGCCTCAGATGCCCAAGGAGGGTACCTTCTGAGGGCCCTCATCACAGGTCTCTCACCAGCAGATGGCAACGGATTATCAGAGCTCTCCAGCCAACTGGACCCACTTATATACACCAGTTCCCCTGCACCCTTCCCCTGGTACAGCACCCCCAGGCCCCGCCCCGCTTTGCCTGCATGCACTCACCCATGGCCACACCGCCTCTGGTTTGCCAGGGCACGTACATGTGGACCTCTCCTCCCCTCCCCTACTGGCATGCATGTGTGTGCATAGCCCTCT
>NW_022291987.1:2064-3180 GCF_002776525.5 Piliocolobus tephrosceles
GCTACAATTGCCAGTGGAGCAAGCACACGCAGGAACAATCGCAGCCCCACTGCCATCAGTGTCCTGCCCCAGCCAATGCACATGCAACTTCCTATGCTTCGGTAGCTGCTGGCATGTGTGAGCAAGTACAAGATCCCACTGCCCCAGCGAAACTCTTTGCCTGGTAACACCCATTGGAGTCTCATGGCAAGCAGACCAGGAACACCTCAGCCCCTCCAGTGCAGCAGGTTTCTAACCTCTAGGGGCCAGAGACCAAAGCCAGGGTTCTGGTGTCAGCCACTCAGAATTGGAGCAGACAGTCCAGGAGTGCCAAGCTCAGCCTTGGCCCCCTAAAATCTTCCAGAAACAAAGTCAGTTGACTGAACTCATATTATATATACCACAATCAACCTCCCCAGAGCATCAAAGAAGATAACAACTAAAAACAATATCCACAGGAGAGCAATATCAAAAATGGAAGGAACATGATCCTACACATGAGAGGAACAGTACAAAAACCTTGTCAACTAAAAAAGCCAGCCTGTCTTCTTACCTCCAAACAACCACACTATTTCCCTAGCAGCGGTTCTTAACCAGGCTAAAATGACAGATGTATAATTCAGAATATGGATATGAACAAAGATCATTGAGATTGAGCAGAGAGTTGTAACTCAATCTATGGAATACAGTAAAACAATTCAAGAGCTGAAAGACAAAATGTCAATTTTAAGAAAACACCTAACTGTACCGATAGAGATGAAAAGCTTACTTCAAGAATTCCATAATACAATTCCAAGTATTAAACAGCAGAATCAACTGGGCTATGGAGAGAATCTCAGACCCCAAGAACTGTTTCTCAAAAATAACTCAGAACATTTTTTAAACAATGAATAAATAGAACTTATGGGAAATATGAGATTACATAAAAAGATTAAAAATATGACTTCATAGGTATGCCTGAAAAAGGGAGAGAAAGCAAGCAACTTAGAACACATATTTGAGGATACTATCCGTGAAAACTACCCCAACTTCACTAGAGAGGCAGACATTCAAATTCAGGAAATGTAGAGAACCTCTGTGAGATGCTATACAAGACGATCATCTCTAAGACAAGACACATAGTCATCAGATTCTGAG
>NW_022291987.1:3280-4789 GCF_002776525.5 Piliocolobus tephrosceles
ATGAGGCTGAAGAGGAACCATTCGAAATATGTCATAGCATTTTGTTCTTCTTCAGAAGTTTTGCTCTCAACAACCACAACATACTCTATTTTTAAAACGTATTAACTGCTGGTGTTTTATCAGAGCCTAGCTGAACTGGGAAAAACAAATACACAACTCCAGCCCACTATAGCCAAACTTTTCCACCTGAAATGAAAAAATAAGAGCAGAATACACATTCTTCTAAAGCTCACATGGAACTTATATAAAAAGTGACCACATTCTGAGTGAAAAAATATACCTTGCCAAATTTAAGAATAGAAATCATGTAATATCAGTTATCAGATTACAATGGAATTAAGCTAGAATCAATAACAAAAAAAAAGAGGAAAATCCCAATATATGTGAATGTTAAAAAAACAACGTTCTAAATAATACATGGTCAAAGAAAATCTCTAAAATATTTAAAAATAATTTTAATTATATGGAAATGAAAACAACTTAAAAAATGTGTGGGATGCAGTAAAAGTGCTTGAAGAAAACTGTACAACATATTTAAATGTATATATTATAAAACCAGAATGATCTAAAATTAATCACCTAAGCTTCCACCTTAGAAAAAAAAGAAAAAGAAGAGAAAATTAAGGTACAATGAAGAAAAGCAATAAGATAACAAAAATTGATAACATTAAATAAGAAATAGAGCGCAATCAATGAAATCTAAAGCTATTTCTTTGAAAAGACCAAAAAATTAAAAAGCCTACAATAACGCTTATTAAGGTAAAAAGAGAGCAGATAGAAATTACTCATATCAGAAATAAAAGGTTATATTATTGCAGATTCTATGAATCTTAAAAGGATAATAAAGAAATATTATGAATAATCCTATGCCCACAAATTTGATAACCTAGATAAAACAGACCAATTCTTTGAAAGCCGTAATCTTCTGAAGCTCAATCAAGAAATCATAGACGCTTTGAACAGACCTATATCTATTAAAGAAATTGTTAATAATCTCCCGAAGCAGAAAGCACCAGGCCCATATGGTTTCATTGGTGAATTTTATCAAACATTTGGGAAGAGATTAAACCAATTATCTATAAGTTCTATCTGAACATAAAAACAGGGAGAATAACTTCTTAACTCAGTCTATGAAGCCATCATTATCTTAACACCCAAAGACAGTACCAAAAAACTACATATCAATATCTCTTAGAAACACAGATGCAAACATTTTCAATGATATATTACCAAATTCAATATAACAATGTACAAACATAATGATATATCACAGCCAAGTACGATTTTACTCAGGTATGCAAAGCTGATTCAGTATTTGAAAATCAATTAATATAATCCATCAACAGGCTGAAATAGAAAAATTACATGATCCCATAAGTAGATATCCAAAAAATCTGACAAAATCAAAAACCTGCTTATAACAAAAATTTTCGGTAAACTTGGAAGAGAGAAGAAAATTCTGCAACTTCATCAAAAATAACTACAAAGAGCTTAAAGCTAACATCACAC
>NW_022291990.1:0-1142 GCF_002776525.5 Piliocolobus tephrosceles
AACAGAACCAAAGACAAGAACCACATGATTATCTCAATAGATGCAGAAAAGGCTTTTGACAAAATTCAACAGCCCTTCATGCTAAAAACGCTCAACAAATTCGGTATTGATGGAACGTACCTCAAAATAATAAGAGCTATTTATGACAAACCCACAGCTAATATCATACTGAATGGGCAAAAACTGGAAAAGTTCCCTTTGAAAACTGGCACAAGACAGGGATGCCCTCTCTCACCACTCCTATTCAACATAGTGTTGGAAGTTCTGGCTAGGGCAATCAGGCAAGAGAAAGAAATCAAGGGTATTCAGTTAGGAAAAGAAGAAGTCAAATTGTCCCTGTTTGCAGATGACATGATTGTGTATTTAGAAAACCCCATCGTCTCAGCCCAAAATCTTCTTAAGCTGATAAGCAACTTCAGCAAAGTCTCAGGATACAAAATTAATGTGCAAAAATCACAAGCATTCTTATACACCAGTAACAGACAAGCAGAGAGCCAAATCAGGAATGAACTTCCATTCACAATTGCTTCAAAGAGAATAAAATACCTAGGAATCCAACTTACAAGGGATGTAAAGGACCTCTTCAAGGAGAACTACAAACCACTGCTCAGTGAAATCAAAGAGGACACAAACAAATGGAAGAACATACCATGCTCATGGATAGGCAGAATCAATATTGTGAAAATGGCCATACTGCCCAAGGTAATTTATAGATTCAATGCCATCCCCATCAAGCTACCAATGAGTTTCTTCACCGAATTGGAAAAAACTGCTTTAAAGTTCATATGGAACCAAAAAAGAGCCCGTATTGCCAAGACAATCCTAAGTCAAAAGGACAAAGCCGGAGGCGTCACGCTACCTGACTTCAAACTATACTACAAGGCTACAGTAACCAAAACAGCATGGTACTGGTACCAAAACAGAGATATAGACCAATGGAACAGAACGGAGCCTTCAGAAATAATGCCACACATCTACAACCATCTGATATTTGACAAACCTGAGAAAAACAAGAAATGGGGAAAGGATTCCCTATTTAATAAATGGTGCTGGGAAAATTGGCTAGCCATAAGTAGAAAGCTGAAACTGGATCCTTTCCTTACTCCTTATACGAAGATTAATTCAAGATGGATTAGAGACTT
>NW_022291991.1:0-2651 GCF_002776525.5 Piliocolobus tephrosceles
AGGGTCTCTAGAGGAGGGACCTGCATTGCATACATATCAAACATGCTTGAAAGCATTCTAGCTTCCTTCTTTGAGCCTTACGCAGACAGCAGACAGGTGGCACTGGGAGGGCTGAGCTTGGCTGCTGCCTTCCTTACCAGTGCAGATGCTCTCCTGCTCTACTCCCCAGTTCCTTCTCTGTGCCTATCCTGACTTCATCAGCATTAAAGAAGAAACGAAATATTCTTGGAATTTGTTGTAAGTGGGGAACTCAAACTTCTACAGCTCTGCTGGATACACATGCCCCTGTTCCCATCCTGGCCTCTGTGGTGCAAGGCAGAGGGGGTGGGCTAGGTGCAGGAGAGGCTGAAAGTCCCCGGGGGATAAGCATGAGTCATGGGTGCAAGCGTGGGCAGAAAAAGCCTCAGTAGCTGGCCCTCCCTGGTTGCTGAAAGTACAAGCAGAAGAAGGAAGCTTCACAGAACTTAGTGTGAAGAAACGAAAGAGAAAAACCTCCTCTACCCTGGCAGCCCCCATGCTCGCCTCGTCTACACCCTGGCATTTCCCTCAGGCTGCCTGGGATCACGTGGTACAGCCGGCTAGAGCGCAACGTCTGTATCAGGGAAACTGTTTGTACAGCAAACTGGGTGGCCGGACTTGAAGAGGTGGCTCTCACGTAACGTATATTTAGAAATCACCGGACTGAAGCACGCTGGAGGAGTTCAACCTGAGTTTTCCAGATCACTCTTTATATTTTCATGGTTTCTGGCGACCATCCACGAGGCAGCCTGGAGGCTTCCACCCACTGCTTCTTAGGGACCAAGTCCTAGGAGACAGGGACGTTCTCCTGAGGCTTGAATCCCACCCTCAGAGCCTTCTGATCTTTCTGGATTCAGGAGGGTTTCCTCCCAAGGTGAAAAGGGGAGGAGGCGGGTTAGGGAAGCATTGTCTTCGCCCTCTCCCTCCAGTGTTTCCTAACCTTCACACCATGTTTGACTTAACCACACAGGGTCCACCCACCCCTATATACAGCCTCACACGGGACTTAGAGCATGACTCTCTCCAAGGGTGGGACCCAGCCAGGAGTAGTGGCTGAAACTCACCAGGAGATTCCGACGTGCAACCAAATTGAGGGTCAGTTGCTTTTCGTGCTTATCCCACTTTAACCCACCTGTGAAACACCTGGGGTTGTTATTCAGCTGCAGATACTGATTCAGCAGGGGCGGCCTGTGCCTGAGGGTCTGTGTTTCTCAGAAGCTACAGGTCGGCGGGTGACACTCTGGGCACCCAGTCCTCTTTGCTCAAGTAAATGAAACACGATGATTGAAATGTAAGGAAATTGGCCTGAGGTGAAAAGGAAAACTCAAAACACCTGTTAGGAGGTGTCATGGTTCAGAGAATTTTATTCATATGGAAAGAAATTAACCAAACAGAATTTTACAATGACTTTTAATAACAAAGGTTCCAAGGCTAATAGAGTACATCATTGTAAATGAAATTAATTCACAAACTTAAAGTTACTCTATTGTTTACATGTGGTATGATAATAATAATAGTAAGATACATTTTACCATGTACCATTCATGACGTGCTTAGCATAAGTTATTGAATCCACTGAATCACTCCAACATTGAAAATATTGGTACCTCAACTTTACGCATGTTCTAGCTGAGATGCCCTCTCTGTCACAGTCTAGGTAGCTTTGTAAAATAAATGGACTATTTCCCTTGTTTGGTATCCTGGAAAAATGTATACGGTATAAAAAAAAGAACAGTTTCTTAAATGTTTGAATTCACTGATAAAAAAACACATTCTTCCAAAAAAAAAAAAAAAATCCCCGTTTTTCCAAGGCTAAGCATTTCTCACTACAAGTCTCCTTCACAGTCAAATATTCTTGAGTCAGTAGATACTGAGGTTTTCCACTTCCATCAAAGGGCCCTTTGCCCAGAATTACTCAAATCTCAGTCGTTGGCTCCCTCCCCCAGATGAGTTTCTTTTTTTTTTTTGAGGCGGAGTCTCGCTCTGTCGCCCGGACTGGAGTGCAGTGGCCGGATCTCAGCTCACTGCAAGCTCTGCCTCCCGGGTTTATGCCATTCTCCTGCCTCAGCCTCCGGAGTAGCTGGGACTACAGGCGCCCGCCACCTCGCCCGGCTAGTTTTTGTATTTTTTTAGTAGAGACGGGGTTTCACCGTGTTAGCCAGGATGGTCTCGATCTCCTGACCTCGTGATCCGCCCGTCTCGGCCTCCCAAAGTGCTGGGATTACAGGCTTGAGCCACCGCGCCCGGCCCAGATGAGTTTCAAAGCTTTCTATTGACACTAGTGGAACGTTGTTTGCTTATGTTGACTCAGTTTTTCACGTAATTATATGTAATTGAAAAAGAAGCCGGGCACGGTGGCTCAAGCCTGTAATCCCAGCACTTTGGGAGGCCGAGACGGGCGGATCACGAGGTCAGGAGATCGAGACCATCCTGGCTAATACGGTGAAACCCCGTCTCTACTAAAAAATACAAAAAAACTAGCCGGGCGAGGTGGCGGGCGCCTGTAGTCCCAGCTACTCGGGAGGCTGAGGCAGGAGAATGGCGTAAACCCGGGGGGCGGAGCTTGCAGTGAGCTGAGATCCGGCCACTGCACTCCAGCCTGGGCGACAGAGTGAGACTCCGTCTCAAAAAAA
>NW_022291992.1:0-1588 GCF_002776525.5 Piliocolobus tephrosceles
TATATTGTTACAAATGTGTTAGCTTTACATATACTTTTACCTGACAAATAAATTTATAATACCAATTATAAATACGAATTTTTGAATATGCTAATTTATCTTTGCTCATGTAATGCGCGTTTAGAAAGAATCCATATAGATGTTAATCTATTATAAACTCTAAATGTACCATATAAAATAGTTTTGTTATATGAATCATTTTTAGTTTATTTTAACATATTATCACAGTCATCAACATATTTTTCACTTTTATAATTATTAATGAAAGTGACAAGGTCAATTCGGACGCCGTAAAGTATCATGTAAATTACTACCTCCATAAGCCCAGTTCCAGCGTCTATTACCTACACCTCGTCCACCTACACCTACACCTCGTCCACCTACACCTACACCTCGTCCACCTCCACCTACACCTACACCTCCACCTATACCTCGTCTATATCCATTTTCTCCACTTCCACCACTTCCACCACTTCCACCACTTCCTCCATTTACTTCACCTTGACCACTAATATTTTCTGCGACACAACAAAATTGTATTAATAAGAGGAGTAGCATAAATGAAAGTAAAATCTTCTTATTAAAAATAATTGCCATTTTGCTAATATATATATTCAGGTTTACAGAAAAAATGGTATTTTCTCTTTTTAATTATTAAAAATAAATAAATAAGATATATTTTATTTTATTTTTGTTGTACATATATATATTTTAATAGTTATTTTATCACATCTGTTTTTTTTATTCAAAAATAAGCAAAAAAATCAAATAAAAAAATATATTTAAAATTGTAACTTTATAAAAATACTAAACTGTGCTATTATATTTGTGTATATGTTATTTTTTTTTATTTTATTTTTTTTATACATTATATAATTATTTAAATTAAAGTTTGTGAGACCCACATATATCTGTCTATTCAAATTTATTTTTAAGCATTTGTATATTAGCACATTTGAAAAGATAGACCATACTTTGATCAACATTATGAAATAGTTATGGAAAAAAGAAGAAGGGAGTATTCATGTATATTTAGTGATTAGAGTATGAAAAAAAAAACCACATGAAATAAAAAAAAAATTTAAATAATGGTGTATAAAAAAAAAAAATAATTCTTTTTTCCTTATTTAACTAGTTCATTTAAACTTTATACTCTTAAGTACATTATCCTTTTAAATATTATAATAGCACTAAGTGTTTTTGTTTTTTTATAAATATAATTTACATATATATACATAGGTTCAGCAGTTTTTTTTAATTGTATATTTTTTAATTTGTTGTTATAAAAAAGAAAATATGCCCATACAGCATTTAAAAAATAATACACACGTGAATATATGCATAATAGTTAATTCAAAAATATGTATACAACATGTTAATTACTGCTGAAAATAAAATAATAATACATAAAAAAATATGTAGCAAACAATAGTGGAACAAAACAAAATGTAGAAAAAAAAAAATATATATATATATATATAAGTAAAAAAAAACTTAAACAAAACACATAACTATATAAATAAAAAATAAAACAAGAGATGCTTAATATTATAATTTAATTATAATTATACAACTTTAAACTGTTTTT
>NW_022291993.1:0-3110 GCF_002776525.5 Piliocolobus tephrosceles
GTTTCTGAGAAAGTTCTTTGGACAGGTTGAATTCACCTCACAGAGTTACATCTTTCTTTGCATAGAGCTGTTTTCTAACACTGTTTTCATAGAACCTGCAAAAGATTATTTGGTAGCACATGGAGGCTTAGGGTGAAAAAGGGAATATGCTCAGATAAAAACTAGAAAGAAGCTTTCTGAGAAACTGCTTTGTGATGTGCGAATTCATCTCACAGTTACACAGTTCTTTTCATTGAGCAGTTTGCTAACACTGTTTTCGTGGAATCTGCAAAGGGATATTTGGGAGCACATTGTGGCCTATAATGAAAAAGGAAATATCCTCAGATAAAACCTAGAAAGATGCATTCTGAGAAACTGCTTTCTGATGTGTGATTTCATCTCACAGAGTCACACCGTTCTTTTCACTGAGCTGTAAGGTAACAGTTTTTGTGGAATCCACAGTTGGATATTTGGGTGCGAATTGAAGCCTATGGTGACAAAGGAAATATCCTCAGAGAAAAACCAAAAAGAAACGTTCTGAGAAACTGCTTTGTGATGTGTGATTTCATCACACAGTGTTACACTGTTGTTTTCATTGAGCAGAGTCCTAACACTGTTTTCTTGGAATCTGCAATGGGATATTTCGGATCGAATTGAAGCTTATGGTGACATAGCAAATATCCTCAGATTTAAACTAGAAAGAAGCTTTCTGAGAAACTGCTTTGTGATGTGCGAATTCATCTCACATAGTTACACCTCTCTTTTCATGGAGCAGTTTGCTGACACTGTTTTCATGGAATCTGCAATGTTGTATTCCGGAGCTCATTGAGGCCTACAGTGAAAAAGGAAATATCGTCATATAAAAACTAGAAAGAAGCTTTCTGAGGAACTGCTTTGAGATATGTTAATTCATCTCACAGAGTTACACCATTCTTTTCATGGATCAGTTTGGTAGCACTGTCTTGGCAATGCATTAGAACGAATATTTGGGAGTGCATGGATGACAATGGTTAAAAATAACTATCCTGAGAAAAAAACTAGAAATAAGTCTTTCAAGAAATGTCTTTGTGATGAGTGAATTCATCACACCGAGTAACACCTTTGTTTTCTTTGAGCAGTTTTGTAGCACTGTTTTTGTGGAATATGCAAAGAGACATTCTGGAGCTCTTAGAGGCCGATGGTGAAAATGGAAAAACTTCAGATAAAAACTGGAGATAAGCTTTTAGTGAAACAGTTTTTGATGTGTGTATTTATCTCATAGAGTTTGAACTATTTGTTGATTTAGCAGTTTGGCATCATTGTTTTTGTGTTATTTGAGAGAAGATATTTGGGGGCACTTCAAAACCTATGGTGACAAAGGAAGTATCTTCAGATAAAAGATATAAAGAAGATTTGTGAGAAACTGCTTTGTGATGGGTGAATTTGTCTCACAGAGTTGTACCTTTCTTTCAATTGAGCAGTTTGGTAGCACTGTTTCTGTGGAATCTTCAAAGGGATATTAGGGAGCCCATAGAGTCCAATGGTGAAAAAGTAAATATTTTCAGGTAAAAACTAGAGAGAAGCTTTCTCTCCTTTGTGATGTGTGCATTCATCTCACAGAGTTACACTGTTCTTTGGATTGACCAGTTTGTTAACACTGTTTTCATCAAATCTGCAATGGGATATTTTGGATCGCATTGAAGCCCATGATGACAAAGGAAATATGCTCAGACAAAAACTAAAAAGAAGCTTTCTGAGAAACTGCTTTCTGATGTGTGAATTCATCCAACAGATTTACACATTTCTTTTCATGGAACAGATTGGTAGCACTGTTTTTGGTTAATGTCAGAAGGGATATTTTGAATTGCACTGAAGCCTAGGCTGACAAAGATATTATTCTCAGATAAAAACTAGAAGGAAGCTTTCTGAGAAACTACCTTGTGATGCGTGAATTTATTTCACAAAGTTACATGATTTTTTTCATGGAACAGTTTGCTAACACCGTTTTCGAGTAAGTGAAAATGGCTATTTGGGAGTGCATTGAGGCCTATTGTGAAGAAGAAAATATCCTCAGATAAAAACTAGAAAGAAATTTTCTGAGAAACATCTTTGTGATATGTGAATTCATCTCACAGAGTTACACCACTCTTTTCATGGAACAGTTTGGTAGCACTGTTTTTGGGGAGATGGAGAAGGGATATTTTGGATTGCATTGCAGACTTTGGTGACAAAGGAAATAACCTCAGATAAAAACTACAAAGAAGCTTTCTGAGAAACGTCTTTGTGATGTGTGAATCCATCTCACAAAGTTACACTATTCTTTTCTTAGAGCAGTTTGCTAACACAGTTTTTATGGAATTTGCAATAGGATATTTGGGAGCGCATTGAAGACTATGGTGAGAAAGGAAATATCCTCAGACAAAAACCAAAAAAAACTTTCTGAGAAACTGCTTTGTAATGTGTTAATTCATCTCACAGATTTACACTGTTGTTTTCATGGAGAAGTTTGCTAACACTGTTTTTGTGGGATCTGCAAAGGGATATTCAGGAGCGCATTGAGACCTCTGGTGATAAAGGAAATGTCCTCAGTCAAAAACTAAAAAGAAGCTTTCAGAGAAACTGCTTTGTATTTTTTGTATTCATCTCATAGAGTTATACAATTCTTTCCATGGAGCAGTTTGGTAGCACTGTTTTCAGGGAATCCGAGAAGAGATATTTTGGATCGCATTGAAGCCAATTGTGACAAAGGAAGTATCTTCAGATAAAAGTTATAAAGAAGATATCTGAGAAACTCCTTTGTGATTTGTGAATTGATGTCACATGGTTACAGCTTTCTTTACATGGAACAGTTTGGTAGCACTGTTTTTGGTGAATCTGAGAAGGGATATTTTGGATTGCATTGAATTCTCTGGTTACAAAGGAAATATCCTCAGTTAAAAACCAGCACTTTGGGAGGCCAAGACGGGCGGATCACGAGGTCAGGAGATCGAGACCATCCTGGCTAACATGGTGAAACCCCGTCTCTAGTAAAAATACAAAAAACTAGCTGGGCGAAGTGGCAGGCGCCTGTAGTCCCAGCTACTCCAGAGGCTGAGGCAGGAGAATGGTGTAAACTCAGGAGGCGGAGCTTGCAGTGAGCTGAGATCCGGCCA
>NW_022291994.1:0-1229 GCF_002776525.5 Piliocolobus tephrosceles
AAAAACTGGCAATGAGATCTCTTTGATGTGATAATATAATGTTGGGATAAAAATATTTGCCTGATTAGATTTTCAAAGATTAGAAAGTGAAGAAAGATTTAAATTTCATATACTAATGGGTTTAGAAAACCTGGAAGAAGCAATGTCTTTCATGTTTAAATTCTAAGTTTAAATTACCAAAATATTTCATGTGAAGATGAAGATAATTGGAGAATTTCTGCCTGTGCTCTTGAGACTCGGATAGTATTTCTATTGCCATTTGATTTTTTTTTTTTTTTTTTTACATTTTCATTGGTATATAGGTATATTTTCACCAGAATTTGTGAATTTTGTTGTATTTTTTCAACAGATTTGATGATGGAAGGAAAAAGATTAACTAGTGTTCTACAGGAAAATTAATAAAAATAACTGGCAATTTTTATACTATTTTGTTGAAGATAACTATTAAATTTAGAGAAGTAGCCTTATTTTTTGACTTATTTTTCTTTCTAATCTCAGTCAGCAAGGATGTATTTGACAGATATTTATGAGAACAGGAGTCTTTTAAATGGTTTAAGTAATTTTTCACCTCCAATAAAGATTGGGCGTCAGCCTTAGTGAGTGATTCCTAACTAAATAAGTATCTACTAACAGATATACACAAAGACAATATAATGAAATTCATGTTTTTTTCTTTGGGTGGTACAGTCAATGCAATTTAATGATAGAACAGAAATATTTAATGTTAGGAAAAGCTCATGGACTTACCTTTATAGGAATAGTCAACTTCTCCATTTATATCACTGTTTACTTATGTACTGTGACTACCACAGAGACAGTCTACAGTAGAAAGACTTTTCTGCTTCAACAGCCATTTATCCTCAGATACACGCCTGAATTCACTTGACAAATACCAAGTGCTGGCCACTGAAGACAATGAAGGGAAGTGTTCAAAAGAGAATGTATTTGGTTGACTTGAGGTTGTTCATTTATTGAACCAACAACCCTAGTAGGCTGAGTCTATCAGCATTCAGAGCCATGAAAGTAGACAAGACAGTATTATGTAAGTCACTAGGTTTTTGGTCTTAAAACTATTTTGCTATGCAGTAATAAAGGAAACATACATTTTAATGCATTTTGTGACTCTTCTATTAGCAAATATCTAAAGTGTTAGTGAAATTATTTTACTTTGTGAATTTTCAGGTAACTATGTAGTCTGTACTTGAATAGATAAGTATTCAGCATTCTTA
>NW_022291995.1:0-4607 GCF_002776525.5 Piliocolobus tephrosceles
TAAGTTTTCTGTTCTTGCGATAGTTTGCTGAGAATGATGGTTTCCAGTTGCACCCATGTCCCTACAAAGGACACAAACTCATCCTTTTTTATGACTGCATAGTATTCCATGGTGTATATGTGCCACATTTTCTTAATCCAGTCTGTCACTGATGGACATTTGGGTTGATTCCAAGTCTTTGTTATTGTGAATAGTGCCGCAATAAGAATATGTGTGCATGTGTCTTTATAGCAGCATGACTTATATCCTTTGGGTATATCCCCAGTAATGCGATGACTGGGTCAAATGGTATTTCTAGTTCTAGATCCTTGAGGAATTGCCACACTGTTTTCCACAATGGTTGAAGTAGTTTACAGACCTACCAACAGTGTAAAAGTGTTCTTATTTCTCCACAGCGTCTCCAGCACCTGTTGTTTCCTGATTTTTTAATGATTGCCATTCTAACGGGTGTGAGATGGTATTTCATTGTGGTTTTGATTCGCATTTCTCTGATGTCGAGTGATGATGAGCATTTTTTCATGTACCTGTTGGCTGTATGAATGTCTTCTTTTGAGAAGTGTCTGTTCATATCCTTTGCCCAGTTTTTGATGGGGTTGTTTGTTTCTTATAATTTTAAATGAGTTCTTTATAGATTCTGGATATTAGCCCTTTGTCAGATGAGTAGATTGCAAAAATTTTCTCCCATTCTGTAGGTTGTCTGTTCACTCTGATGGCAGTTTCTTTTGCTGTGCAGAAGCACTTTAGTTTAATTAGATCCCATTTGTCAATTATGGCTTTTGTTGCCATTGCTTTTGGTGTTTTAGACATGAAGTCCTTGACCATACCTATGTCCCGAATGGTATTACCTAAGTTTTCTTCTGGGTTTTTATGGTATTAGGTCTAACATTTAAGTTTCTAATCCATCTTGAATTAATTTTCATATAAGGAGTAAGGAAAGGATCCAGTTTCAGCTTTCTACTTATGGTTAGCCAGTTTTCCAAGCACCATTTATTCAATGGGGAATCCTTTCCCCATTTCTTATTTGTGTCAGCTTTGTCAAAGATGAGATGGCTGTTGATATGTGCTATTATTTCCAAGGGCTCTGTTCTGTTCCATTGGTCTGTATCTCTGTTTTGGTATCAGTATCATGCTGTTTTGGTTACTGTAGCCTTGTAGTATAGTTTGAAGTCAGGTAATGTAATGTTTCCAGCTTTGTTCTTTTGACTTTGGATTGTCTTGGCAATGCAGGGTCTTTTTTGCTTCCACATGAACTTTAAGGCAGATTTTTCCAATTCAGTGAAGCAGGTCATTGGTAGCTTGATGGGGATGGCACTAAATCTAAAAATTACCTTGGGAAGTATGGCCATTTTCACAATATTGATTCTTCCTATGCATGAGCATGGAATGTCCTTCCATTTGTTTGTGTCCTCTTTTATTTCACTGAGCAGTGGTTTGTAGTTCTCCTTGAAGAGGTCCTTTACATCCCTTGTAAGTTGGATTCCTAGGTATTTTATTCTCTTTGAAGCTATTGTGAATGGGAGTTCATTCATGATTTGGCTCTCTGTTTGTTTGTTACTGGTGTTTAAGAATGCTCGTGATTTTTGTACATTGATTTTGCATCCTGAGACTTTGCTGAAGTTGCTTATCAGCTTAAGGAGATTTGAGGCTGTGAAAATGGGGTTTTCTAAATATGCAATCACGTCATCTGCAAACAGAGACAATTTGATTTCTTCTTTTCCTAACTGAATACACTTTATTTCTTTCTCTTGCCTGATTGCCCTAGCCAGAACTTCCAACACTATGTTGAATAGGAGTGGTGAGAGAGGGCATCCCTGTCTTGTGCCAGTTTTCAAACGGAATGCTTCCAGTTTTTTCCCAATCAATATGATACTGGCTGTAGGTTTGTCATAAATAGCTCTTATTATTTTGAGATACATTCCATCAATGCCGAATTTATTGAGAGTTTTTAGCATGAAGGGCTGTTGAATTTTGTCAAAAGCCTTTTCTGCATCTATTGAGATAATCATGTGGTTTTTGTCTTTGGTTCTGTTTATATGATGGATTACATTTACTGATTTGTGTGTGTTGAACCATCCTTGGATCCCAGGGATGAAGCCCACTTGATCATGGTGGATAAGCTTTTTGTTGTGCTGTTGGATTCTGTTTGCCCGTATTTTATTGAGGATTTTTGCATTGATGTTCATCAGGGATATTGGTCTAAAATTCTCTTTGTTGTGTGTCTGCCAGGCTTTGGTATCAGGATGATGTTGGCCTCATAAAATGAGTTAGGGAGGATTCCCTCTTTTTCTATTGTTTGGAATAGTTTCAGAAGGAATGGTACCAGCTGCTCCTCATACCTCTGGTAGAATTCAGCTGTGAGTCCATCTGGTCCTGAACTTGTTTTTGTTGGTAGGCTATTAACTATTACCTCAATATCAGAGTCTGCTATTGGTCTATTTAGGTATTCTACTTCCTCCTGGCTTAGTCTTGGGAGAGTGTAAGTGTCCAAGAAATTATCCATTTCTTCTAGGTTTTCTAGTTGATTTGCGTAGAGTTGTTTATAGTATTCTCTGATGGTAGTTTGTGTTTCTGCAGGGTCAGTGGTGATACCACTTTATCATTGATTCTTCTCTCTTTTCTTCTTTATTAGTCTTGCTAGCAGTCTGTCAATTTTGTTGATCTTTTCAAAAAACCACCTCCTGGATTCATTGATTTTTTGGAGGGTTTTTTGTGTCTCTATCTCCTTCAGTTCTGCTCTCATCTTAGTTATTTCTTGCCTTCTGCTAGCTTTTGAATGTGTTTGCTCTTGCCACTCTAGTTCTTTTAATTGCGATGTTAGAGTGTCAATTTTAGATCTTTCCTGCTTTCTCTTGTGGGCACTTAGTGCTATAAATTTCCCTCTACACACTGCTTTCAATGTGTCCCAGAGATTCTGGTATGTTGTATCTTTGTTCTCATTGGTTTCAAAGAACATCTTTATTTCTGCTTTCATTTCGTTATGTACCCAGTAGTCATTCAGGAGCAGGTTGTTCAGTTTCCATGAGGTTGAGCGGTTTTGATTGAGTTTCTTAATCCTGAGTTCTAGTTTGATTGCATTGTGGTCTGAGAGACAGCTTGTTATAATTTCTGTTCTTTTACATTTGCTGAGGAGTGCTTTACTTCCAATTATGTGGTCAATTTTGGAATAAGAGCGATGTGCTGAGAAGAATTTATATTCTGTTGACTTGGGGTGGAGAGTTCTATAGATGTCAATTAGGTCCGCTTGGTGCAGAGATGAGTTCAATTCCTGGATATCCTTGTTAACTTTCTGTCTCGTTGATCTGTCTAATGTTGACAGTGGAGTGTTGAAGTCTCCCATTATTATGGTATGGGATTCTAAGTCTCTTTGTAAGTCTCTAAGGACTTGCTTTATGAATCTGGGTGCTCCTGTATTGGGTGCATATATATTTAGGATAGTTAGCTCTTCCTGTTGAATTGATCCCTTTACCATTATGTAATGGCCTTCTTTGTCTCTTGATCTTTGATAGTTTAAAGTCTGTTTTATCAGAGACTAGGATTGCAACCCCTGCTTTTTTTTTGTTCTCCATTTGCTTGGTAGATCTTCCTCCATCCCTTTATTTTGAGCCTATATATGTCTCTGCATGTGAGATGGGTCTCCTGAATACAGCAGACTGATGGGTCTTGACTTTTTATCCAGTTTGCCAGTCTGTGTCTTTTAATTGGAGCATTTAGTCCATTTTCATTTAAGGTTAATATTGTTATGTGTGAACTTGATCCTGCCATTATGATATTAACTGGTTATTTTGCTCGTTAGTTATGCAGTTTCTTCCTAGCCTCGATGGTCTTTATATTTTGGCATGTTTTTGCAATGGCTGGTAGCGGTTGTTCCTTTCCATGTTTAGGGCTTCCTTCAGGGTCTCTTGTAAGGCAGGCCTGGTGGTGACAAAATCTCTAAGCATCTGCTTATCTGTAAAGGATTTTATTTCTCCTTCACTTATGAAAGTTAGTTTGGCTGGATATGAAATTCTGGGTTTAAAATTCTTTTCTTTAAGAACGTTGAATATTGGCCCCCACTCTCTTCTGGCTTGTAGAGTTTCTGCCGAGAGTTCTGCTGTTAGTCTGATGGGCTTCCCTTTGTGGGTGACCCGACCTTTCTCTCTGGCTGCCCTTACGATTTTTTCCTTCATTTCAACTTTGGTGAATCTGGCAATTATGTGTCTTGGAGTTGCTCTTCTGGAGGAGTATCTTTGTGGTGTTCTCTGTATTTCCTGAATTTGAATGTTGGCCTGCCCTGCTAGGTTGGGGAAGTTCTCCTGGATGATATCCTGAAGAGTGTTTTCCAACTTGGTTCCATTTTCCCCACACTTTCAGGCACCCCAATCAGATGTAGATTTGGTCTTTTTACATAATTCCATACTTCTAGCAGGCTTTGTTCATTTCTTTTTCTTCTTTTTTCTTTTGGTTTCTCTTCTTGCTTCATTTCAGTCATTTGATCATCAGTCACTGATACTCTTACTTCTAGTTGATCGAGTCAGTTACTGAAGCTTGTGCATTTGTCACGTATTTCTTGTGTCATGGTTGTCATCTCTGTCATTTCGTTTATGACCTTCTCTGCATTAATTAATCTA
>NW_022291998.1:0-2485 GCF_002776525.5 Piliocolobus tephrosceles
AGAAAGAGCTCAATTATTATGTTATAAAACTTTGGAACCTGTGTTTTCCATGTATGAGCAAAGAATAGTTCCTTATAGTAGTAAAATTTCCCTTTGATTTGGGCCAGCAGAGGGATTCTCAGTAAGGCCAAAGGAGAACTGAGCTGAAAGAGGATGCCCTGTGAATGCTGGAAGGGACAAGTTAACCTTGGGCAGTGGTGGAGGTGCCTCTGGGGTCTGCTCACCCGCTGTCTTTCCAACACCACGGACTGTGGCAGCGAGTCGTAACTGCCCTCTTGATAGGCAAATGTTTCCAGGTCATCTAGCTGGGTCTTGAGCTGCAGTATCAGTTCTTTCTGCTTCTCCCTTTGGGTTTCCAGACGCTCTTGTTTTTCCTGCTCACTCTAAGGCAAGAAAACAATTGGGTCTATTATGCAGGAAAAGGAAAACTCAGGGCACATTAACAATCTGCTCGAGCCAGTCATGACCAATAAAATATAAGATGTTTCCAATAACTCAAATGAAATATACAATTCATATGATAGATTCAAAAGTAAGAATAATTATTTCATCCTAGGCAATTTGTTAAATGGGTGTTTTCTTTAAGAAACTATAGGGGCCGGGCGCGGTGGCTCAAGCCTGTAATCCCAGCACTTTGGGAGGCCGAGACGGGCGGATCACGAGGTCAGGAGATAGAGACCATCCTGGCTAATACGGTGAAACCTCGTCTCTACTAAAAAATACAAAAAACTAGCCGGGCGAGGTGGCAGGCGCCTGTAGTCCCAGCTACTCGGGAGGCTGAGGCAGGAGAACGGTGTAAACCTGGGAGGTGGAGTTTGCAGTGAGCTGAGATCCGGTCACTGCACTCCAGCCTGGGCGACAAAGCGAGACTCCGTCTCAAAAAAAAAAAAAGAAACTATCTGTCCTATCTGTCCCTCATTGGAAATAGGATATGAATACAATGAGGCTTTTGCCTCCAAAGGTCTAGTTAGGGTAGAGACAACCTATCTCAGCTAAGATACCCTTCTAGGAATGCCATGCTCCACAGCCAGTTACCATAACACAACTCCTGATTACTCTGTGCAGCCAAATTTTGCAAAAGAATCTGGGGTAAGGCTGTGGAGAGAGGCTTTAAAACTCATAACCAGCTTTCCTAAGGTTCACCAAAGTCCCTTTGATGTATGATAGACCACTTCTGTGAAATCAAAAGAATCAAATGCACCAGGAGTGGTGTCTCACGCCTGTAATCGCAGCACTTTGGGAGGCCAAGACAAAAGGATCACTTGAGCCCAGGAGTTCAAGACCACCCCGGGCAACACAGTGAGACTTCATCTCCACAAAAAAATTTTTAAAAATTAGCTGGGCATGGTAGTGCATGCCTGTAGTCCCAGCTACTTGAGTGGCTGAGGTGGGAGGATTGCTTAAGCCCAAGAGGTCAAGGCTTCACAAGACCCTGTCTCGAAGAAAAAAAAAATTAGCCAGGCGTGGTGGCATGGTGGTCCCAGTTACACAAGAGGCTGGGACAAGATGATCGCTTGAGTCTAGGAGGTTGAAGCTGCAGTGAGCTTTGTTTTCACCACTGCACTCCAGCCTGGGCAATAGGGCGAGACTCTGTCTCAAAAAAACAAAAACAAAAACAAAAGAGTAAAAGGCAAGTTCCTAAGGCAGTGAAAAAAATCCAAAAGCCACATAATGGGGATGGGAAGGTAACAATGTTTCTTAAAAAAAGTATCTGTAAGTTTTGCTGACTAGTGACTCCTTATTTTAACTGTTGGCCACCAGTAGTTTCTGCATTTCAATTAATAAAAATGCTTCAGGGTGGTAAAGTCTTGTCAGCTTATTCTCAAACACTGATTCTTCCTTGTCTTTCTTGAGTCTCAAAAACAAAAAACAAAACCAGCAAATCATTTGTAGGGGTAAGGCTGCGTCTTAAATTAGAAGTCTACAGGGTATTACATTTAACCTTAAAATGGTACTTACCAAGCCCTCAAGAAGTAAGTAATGAGAGAGATGGAAAAAAAAAAAAGAAAAAAGAAAAAGAAAACAACAAATTAACTTTTCAAGTATTTAAAATGCAATCCTCTTGCTTTAGCTTTGCTCAACATGAAAGCAAGCCTTTTCTCAGGACAGTCTCTCTGTGATCCTTTAAGAGTACAGTTGCGTATTGTTAGAACCCTGTCCCCCTTCCCCATTTGGTAAAGGCCTAGTTCTCCTTTAAGAGGTTTCCCGATTTCCCCAGGCGTAACTCAACATTTCCTCTAGAGTTTGTACACACTTCTAGTCTAGCTCGTATCACATTCTTTGTTTAGGATTCTGTGTCTTCTAGTCTATGAACTCCTTAAGGACAAAGGTTCTGACTTTGAACCACAAATGCCAGTCACAGTGTCTGGCACAAGATAAGCGCTCAACATGCATTTGTTGTATGTCACCGAACTGAATTAAGAAAAGTATGGCCGCCGGGCGCGGTGGCTCAAGCCTGTAATCCCAGCACTTTGGGAGGCCAAGA
>NW_022292000.1:0-6070 GCF_002776525.5 Piliocolobus tephrosceles
AATTAAAAATGTCATTTAAAAATAAAAAAAATGTTGTTTTTTACTTTTAACAATTATATCTTTCTTTTAATTTTTTATATAATTTATCAATAATTTATAGTTCAAAACAAGTATATATCATTGTTAGTGTAAATTTATATATTTATATTTATTACTATAAAATACCTGAATTATTTTACAATTTTGACAATTTTTTATGTTTTTATTATTATCCAAATTTTTTATAAGTTAAATACTTTTAATTTAAAAAAAAATAAAAAAAAAAGATATAAAAGATGAGAAAATCGTATATTTCATTGTTATTCCTTATATATTATTTTTGCAATTCGGAACTGGCATATACAAGTAGTAATGGTGATAATGGAAAAGAAAGAACGGGTGATGATTATAAAAATCCAGCACTAGAAGGAGCTACATATACAACAAGCACAATTAAACCAGAAGTAAATTATGAACAAACTAATAAACCGAACAATGATTATGTATTAAACATAAGAAGAAAAAGAGAAAATCAGTTCGATACTAGTGGTATGGAAAAAATTATTAAGTATATCGAAAATTATATGTTATCAAAAGAAAATATGTATGACTATACTATCTATAATATAGCTCGTTCATACATTCCACATAGTAAAATCAATGATCCCCAATTTAATTTGGGTTACTCCGTATTTTTTTTAAATTATACTAATAACCATGATATGCCAAACTCTCAAACTAATATTCAAGCAAAAATGTTCACATGTAAATATGATAAAAAAGAAGACAACTGTGAAATTATATTTGCTTTTCAAACTGAGAGTCTTATCCCTCCAATAGATAAAGAAAGTAAGCATTATGACATCTTCCGTACTTTATCTAATATATACACTACACATATTAATATCGATGCCCAAAATTTCACATCAGGTTCCTTCGCACTCTTTGTATACTATCGTGAGTTGGATTTTATAGAACGTGTTGTGGTTTCGCAAATAGATATCTATGTATGTGTAGGTCAGACAAGTTATGAAAAATGTGAAATGGAATATCCTATTTTACCTGTGTTTAATTACCATGGCAGATTGTTTGAAAATCTTAAACAAATGAAAATACCTATAAGAAAAGTTCAATTTTCAAACGGACATGTAATAGAACCAATTACAAATGAGGTTATTTCTCCCAAACGAAGATATTTTCAAGAGGTAATTAATTATATAAGATTTTTTTTGGGATTCCCTGTTTTCGAAAATTTGTGTAATAAAATAAAATTAAATGTGCAAGAGTGTACAGATGTATTTTTCATGGAGTACGATAATTTACAAACATCAACTAATGATGAAGATATAAAAACTTTTTTAAAGAACTGTATGGAATCTAATTATGATTTAAATGAAAAACAAAATAAACCTAATGTTTCAAACACACATAAAGAAGAAGAAGAAAACCTTAATAATAAAAAAACAGCTCGTGCTATTTTAATAAAAAAACTTAGGCAAAGTGTAGGTAGTAAAGACCTAGAAAAATGTAAAGAAAGTTTCATCAAATTGACATCCATTTTTACAGAAAGTTTCAGCAAATTATAATCTTTTGCTACAATTTCTTATTTAATTTATGGTGTATTCTTATTGATACCTACAATTTATATGTTTTAATAATTATATTTATGTTATAATTATAAAAATGATATACTAGTTTGTCCCATTATTTATGCATACATATAATATTATATATATATAATTTTATTCTGTTTGACAGAAATTCATAATACATAGTTTATTAAATTAACAACAAAAATAATGAATCTAAGTTAATATAAATAAATTAATAAAAAAAAAATTATTATTTTTTTTTTTTTATCAAGAAATAACAACTAGGATATATATACTATATACACTTTCGTTTAAATTGTAAAATCAAAATGTATCAGCCCGTGTTTACCAGTAATTAGACCATTAAAAAAACACACATGAGTGAGCACAAAAATAAAACAGTTAAAGTTGACATTAACTCAAATATCAGTCTAGAAATAAGTAAGTATTCATACAATTGGGTTACAGATAAATATAATAACAGACATTTAGTTTTTATCGAAAAAATTGTAAATTTTATGACACACTATGATATTAAATTTAATTTTGTGTTGGATAGGAAAGAGTTACCACAACTAAGAGAACAAAATTTAAAAAAAAAATATTAAAATGAAAAAGCAAAAAAGGAAGCGCTACAACTTATTTAAAACATGGAACAGCCTAGGATAGATCAGTTTTAGAAAATTGTTATTAACCATTAACCACTTCGAAAACATGATATACTCAGTTATATATTTATGCAAAAAAAAAAAAAAAAAAAATATTTGTTATATTACAACCCCTTACGAAACATTTCGTTTGTTAACATTCAAGGAATCAGCCCATGCCGATTGTGGTAGTAATAAGCGCAATTCAGAGACTTAACAACATATATCAAACGAACAATACAATAATAAAACAAGCAATGACGCAGTACTTAAATAGTAGCACCAAAAAAATAATAAGAAAAATAAAAAAAATTACAAAACATTTTAAAAGATTATATGCACAGTTTTTAGTTTACTGAAATTGGTAATGATATTATCAATACTGACCCAATTAATAAGCGAACACAACAACGTGAGTTACTATCAAAATGATTTGCATAATACTTTTTTACTTAATTTTTTATTTTATACCGTTGAACTTATATAGGAATTAACTTCTTGTTTTCTTTTTTTAATTTTTATTCATTGTTTTTTTTTTTACTTTTTTACTATATAGTTCATTCAAAACAAATTATTTTACTTAATGCGTTCCACTTAATTTATTTAACTTAACGCATCTAAGTGAGAACACTCAACATAGTAGTGTTTACTTTATTTCTTATTTTTTATGCCAAGCAATTTACATGAACTAAATTTATTTTATTTTAACTCTTATCATGCTTTACATAATGCTTATTATGGTGTATTTTAAATGATACATCAAATAGTTTGAAGTTTTATAATTATTATAATTATTATAATTATATATATACATATATATATAAACGTGCTTTTTATTTGATAAAATACAAATTACATATGCAATAGTAATACACATTAACAAAAATAATCTTTAGGTACAACAATAACAATTTACCAAATGCTAATTAACAAAACTATGTTGTATTTGTTATATTCGAATTATAAGAATATGTCAAATAAAAAGTGTTATTCATACTACATTTACTTTTAACTTTTTTTTTTTTTTTTTTTATAAAATCAAAATTTTATACAGATCCATTTTTATTCACTTGTACATAACACAACTGTTCAAATGTTGTAATAACTTATAAAACATTATTTTTATTAGCAACATACTAATTAATTTTATTTTTAATGTTATTATTTTAAAAATCTTCTTACATTCATTGGATGATTTACACTTATTAAAATCGTAAGAGTTATTAAAATACATTGAACTATTACGAAAATTTGCTACATTTTTCAAATTTGCATGAACGTTGCTCAATTTTCCTTACTATTTGCGTGATTATTTTTATTTCCTAATTATTATATATCAATTACTGCTTCTCACTGATTATCCTCGTTTTCATTTTTTTTTTCTAAACTTGGTATACTATATTCTTCAACTTTCTAATTAATAATTGTATTTACATTAGATTTTAAAAAGTGCATCACTTGAATGTATAACGCATCTAAATCCCACATTTTCATATATTCTGTATTATTTGCTCAGGATGCTATTACTGTAACATTATATGACCTATATAAGTTATATATAAAACTCAATTATGTATTTCCATTAACATTGTCACTATTATATTCATTTATGACATTATAACTTACCGACTGCCTTATTACGATATCATTAGTTACATGAAGATCATGAATAATCTGATGCGCAATATCTGAAGAGATAGCAGAATGATCAGAATCATGAGATGTATTTGTAACTACATGTGATGATGCATCAATATAAAATTCATTTGCAGTTACAATGGACAATGCAGTAATATTATATTTATTTATAGACAAAATGGGCGATACATCATTATTAGATCTATTAATAGCTACTGATTATGATGTGTCAGCAATAGATACATTTTCAACTTCCGGAATTAATGATACGTAATCGCTTATGACTTGACATTGACCAAAATACGTTGACTCATTAAAAATAGTAGTGCAAATTGAAGTTGTACTTATATCATTACTTTCTTCATTATCCTCATCAGTTGTATTTTTTAAATTAACTCTACTTGGATGTCTATTATAAATATTTGAACCGTCTGTGTTTTCACCAATATCTTCATTTGTTGTTATGCCTGCGATAACTGTTATTAACGTATCAGTCTCATCTTCAAAATTATCATCAAAGTCTGACATCTTTACATAAGCCTTTTTAAAACATCCTGTACTATGTCTCCAATTACGACATAATTTTTATATTTGCTTTCGATTCCACATAAAAAAAAATAAAATAAAAATAAATACAACAATTATTTTCTCAGGTATATATTATTTTTAATATAGTACTGAGCGTATATACAAAAATATATATTTTTATAATATTATATTAAAACTTATTTTATAAAATATATATATAAAAAAAAAAGAATAAACAATAATAAAACTAAAGCTATTAGCACATATAGTAATGTTTCATCATTATTTTGAGATCTTGTAGTGAGAGTGAGAGTGAGAGTGATAGTAAAAATTTTATTTGTAGCAGATTTTGCTATCCAATGTAACATATATTCATTTCCAACACGCCCACTAAATTACTAGTATTGTCAACTGCATTGTTTTAAAATCCGATTATACTATTTATAGTAGTATTTGAAACTGTTGGATTAGACTCAATTGTATTCATTGCATAGTTAGCTATGTTCGTCATGTTTTGTAAACTAATTTGTGTTTCATATGGATTTATTTCTTTCATGTTTACTTATTTATTTATTTATTTATTTTTTTTTTATATGTAATCAAAATAACTTTTAATAATTTTTTAAATGTGTATATAGTTATCAAAAAAAAAATTTATATGCTGTTGCCTTATGTGCATGCTTTTTTTCAAAAAAACTATATACCATAAAAAAAACATTTAACTTAAATTTAAGCTTATTGTATATAATATAATATAGACATGATGTTGTATTAAAAAAGAAATAATGAACAATAATGCTATAAAATAAATGCTAACAATTTAGAACGTGTAAAACAAGCGGAAAAATGTATTGAAAATTTATTTATTGTAAAAAAGTATACTATATTTCAATTATGGTGTACAAAATGTAATATGCTTAATTGCATTGTGATTAAAAAAAATAAAAAAATTGGATCCAATTTTTAATAAACATCATGTGTTCAATAATAATTTAATAACATATATGTATATAATTTACATTGATTAAATATTATGTCGTACATATATATATATATACATAGTCTTTTAAATTGATATAACGAAAATCATACGTTTTTTTCTTTTTTTGCAGGCACATAAAAATGAATGCATGCAATAAAATTCTTAAAAAGAGTTATATATCACATTTAAAAATTAAAAATATAGCAAAATTCGTAACAAAATCACCGAACAAAATTGTTATGTTATATACTAATTAAAGTATCAAAATTTTTGCTATTCTTTTTTAAGTATAATTTAATTTTATTATGTTTATTCATATTATTACTACAAATCATATACAAAAATAAACAGTAAATTGTTATTTGCGTCTTATACATTTCCCCTTTTTTTTTTTTTTTTTATACCTGTTTTTAATAGTGCCACAATCACAATTATCTCTTTCCCTATCCCAATGATCCAAAACAACATACATTTATATTAAAAGAAAGTGTCTTATAAAATAATACACTTTTATTTATCAAATAATACTTTTTTTTTTTTTTTTTTTAATAATTCATAAAGGTACTACAATCTCAAAGGATAACAAAAGAACAATGACAAGAAAGCAGAATGACAAAAGAGCAAAATAGCAACTCAAAACAATAACGACAAAAAAAACTATGACAAGCCACAACAATGACAACAAAAAAAAAAATAATAATAAA
>NW_022292002.1:0-6641 GCF_002776525.5 Piliocolobus tephrosceles
TAAAAAAAAATTGATATCTAAATAGCAAGAAATATATGTGTATATTATAAAGAAATAATGGAAAATTGTAAAAAAAGAAATGAACAGGACAAAAAATAAAGTGAACAAAAAAATAATTTCAGATATATTATATTAAATAATATATTTTATTTATAATAAATGAGCTATTAAAAAATAAAATATAAAAAATATCATATATTATTTATGCATATTAAAATAAATATATACATATATATATATATGTAACTATATATAGTTTTATTCTTTTGGTATATAAATTAATTTTAACGCCTTTTTATTTTTAATATAAAATGAAACTATCTATTATTTTTTTTATTGTAAATATGTTATTTATAATAAATTTAGTCACGGGACATGATCAGCCAACATATACTACTGCCTGTAGTTGCGATTTGAAAAAATTCGATTTAAAAAAGGAAAAACTTAAGTCTTGCAAAAGTAGTGTCTGGAAATATATACTTCTTTGCCTATTAGGAGGAACATTGACACTAGTGGTTAGTTTCCTTACAGGATTTTATTTTAGACATAAATGTTTAAAAAAACAATCACGAAATTTAATAGATATATTAGAAAGACTTGAGGGTGAAATTAAAGATGCTAATAAGGAATATGGTGACATTCTTCTCAGATATGCAGACCTTGATAAAAAAATTAGGAAGTACATTGAAAATATTCAAAAGAGGCCCACATAGTCCCATAAAGCGTACGTTAAAATCAGATGCATAATTTATGTGCAATACGTAAGGCGTGAAAATATATTATAAAGCTTATAAGTAAAAAAACTAGTGTTTTTTTTTTTTTTATATAACATTAAAGATAACGCTTTAATACAGTTTATGTATTTTTAATACGAAAATAAACTTTTTGTTCATTGTTTTTGATTCATTGTGCTTAGAAGAACAAGCATATTATAAAAATATTTTATTTATCTTGAATTTGATATTAAATAAAAACATAATATATCTACTTAAAATATTCATTTGTATTTACACTTAAATATATGTAATATTGCAACAATAAAGTATAATCGGAAGAAATAAATATAATTTAAAATACAGTTATATATAAATATTGATTCGTGAAATAACATCTACATATGTTATACGTTTTTGAAATAAAAGTTAAAATAGTATTTTGAATTATATTAATGATTTTGATTATTTTATAGATTAAATTTTTAGTATGTTTACCATAAATGTGTTGTTTATGTTGCTTATTTATTGCCATATATTATTGTTATGTTTATATGTCGTAATAAAAAATAATATAACTAATAAAAAAAATAAAAAAATAGACACAATATAAAAAAAATGTTAAAATTATAAATGTCACTAAATTGTTCTTTTTATAATGGAAGTAATAGAAATTAATATGCAACTATAAAAAAAATCACACAGTACATACATATAAAAGACGAATTTTATGTATTACTTACTTTGTATTTTAGATCTGATACAAAGTTGCATAAAAAGTGTTATTTTTAAATATTATTATATGGTACATTTCTTATTTATTTAGAAATGTATTTTTTAAAAAGATGAGCTTAAAAAAAATTGTAGTATGAAATATAAATTAAACATAATCTATATATATATGATATTTTTTTAAATTTGTCTGAAATGATGTATTTCATTTTTAATTTTTATTATATAATTAATGTAAACAGAAAAATCATGTTTTAAATAGTTATAAATCAATTTTGTTATATATAACAAGTAATTATTTGTATTGTAGAAACTAGTGAGTACTGCTTGAAAACATTTAATCCGTATTTTGGCAAAGAGTCAGCGTATTTAATCAATTTAAATGATTATTGTCCAATCAATCTAAATACGAATGAAGTAAAAGATTTAATTAATAAAGAATTAAATACAAAATATATTAATTATTTACAATATAAAATTAGTTCAAATGGATAATTTAGAGGGTTAACATATATTTATATAAAAATTGTATACTAACTAAACACATAATTTGTGTTATAGATTATGAATCTCGTAAAGGGAAGCTTTCAGTAAAAAAAAATTATAAAAAATTGACACATAAAACGAATTTTTATGTAGTAAATTAGTTTATGATATTAAAAAAAAAAAAATAATTATGGTAATTATTATTTCGAACATAATATAAATCGCTAGGCCATTATAAAAAAGTTATGGAAATACAATTAAAAGCATATCATATGTATATTTTGGCAATTTTTAAGCTTATAGTAATGTAGAAAAAATATTTTAGAAGTTGTAAAGTGAACTATAATTAATAAAAATAGCAATGGAAGAAAACAAAGGGTAAAAAAAAAAATATACAAATAAAACAATTAAACATTAAAAAAAAAAAAAAAAAAAAAAGACAAAAGCGAATGAAGTGCACAAGTTTATTGAAATAAATGCCAATGCAATAAAAAACAAACGAGATAAAATAGATTGACACAAAATAGAAAAAAATAATAAATCATGAATAAAATAATTGAACTTAAGTTTAATTCGTAAAAAAAAAAATGTATGTATTAAAATATATTTATACTTATTATATAGCACTATACTTAGAATAAATATTTTGGGTATATTTATTGGTTATAATAAAGTTTTTGCATAATTCGTACTACATATGAACTCTTGCTAACTTTAACTTAAATTAAAAAAAAAAAAAAAAAAATGCGTGCTTACAATATGTTTCTAAAAGTATGGCACATATATGTGTAACGAAATAAATATACTATTATTTGAATTACTTTTTTATGTAAAATTATTCGAATTTTATGAGTGTTTATGTATATGTACATCGCGTGTCATATATGAGTAAATGTGCCTGTCATTTGTCACGTAAAAGTTTATGTCAAACTAAATAGAAGATTATAACTTTTGTAAAGCTTGTGTCATACTAAGCTAATAAGGTATTAAATAAAAAGATTGCTTGAAATTTTGAATTATTAAGTTTCAGTTTAAATAAAAGTACTTAAAAAGAGTGGTTATTTATTGTTTGTAAAATGTATGTTACAGAATCTGATGTTGCTTTCTTTGTGCGTAATACAAATTAAACCGTATTAATAATTATGATTGCTAAGAATGTTACAATTGTTTAATCTTGTGTTAAATATTTCAACTGTATGCATGATTGTAAACTTTTGAAAATATACAATTTTTGAATACATATGTTTGTATAAAAATGTAATGCATATTTAATATATAAAAACGAATGCTGTCATGTACGTATTCCTGTTTTAAGCGTATGTTTATAAGGTATAAAGTACAGTTTATGCAGTGTTCGCAATGTTCGCTTTGTACTGCATCTTGAATATGATCCTTCATGACAATGATATATGTATGTTTGTACAACATTTATTCAGAATAATACAAGTATAGTTGAATAGTTTTTTAAAAATAGTGAAGAATGATACATTTACAACATTTACCTTGGATGAAGAAATACAAGGATATGTTAGGAAAATTGATAAAATAAAAAAAAAAAGTTAAAATTTATACAACATTTGTAATTATATGATACATAAATAAAATTGTACGTAATTTTGAGCATATTACTCTTGTTTTATATGTCAAAAAAAAATAAACGTATATTTATATTTATAAAGTAACGTACATGTACATATCTACATATACATATATAATAACTTTTTTTTTTTTTTTTTTTTTTTTTCGGTATGGTCATATTTATGGATAAAAAAAAAATAATTAACATATATTTATGTTAGCATAAACATACATGTACATATATCTACATATGCATATGTGCTGAGTTTATTTTATTTATTTTATTTATTTTTTTTTTTTTATTATATTTTTGGTTGCTACTACTTTATTAAGTACTGCATCGTTGCTTGTTTTGTTATTGTATTGTTCGTTTGGTATGTGTTGGTAAGTCTCTGAATTGCTGTTGTTACTACGCCAATCGGAATAGGTTGATTCCTCAAATGTTAACTAACGAAGCGCTTCGTAAAAAGCTGTAGTATTACAAATAATTTTTTTTTTTTTTGCAGTAATCTATAATTAAGTTTATCATTTACTTCGAAACGGTTAATGGTTAATAACAATTTTCTAAAACTGTTTGGTTATTTCCTAAGCTGTTCCGTGTTTTTAATAAGTTGTAGCGCTTTTTTTTTTGTTTTTTCTTTTTGATATTTTCTTTTTAAATTTTGCTCTCTTAGTGGTGATCACTCTTCTTCATCGTACACAAAAATAAATTTAATATTATACTGTGTGATAAGATTTACAAATTATTCGATGGAAACTGAATGACTATTGTTATATTTGTCTGTAACACAATTGTATAGATACTAACTTATTTATGGACTGATATAGGAGTGAATATCAACTCTAACTGTTTTATTTTTGTACTCACTCATGCGTGTTTTTTTAATGGTCTAATTACAGGCAAACACGGGCTGATACATTTTGATTTTACAATTTAAACGAAAGTGTATATAGTACATATATACTATAGTTGTTATCTCTTGTTTAAAAAAAAAAACAAAAAAAAACTAATAAAAATATTTTTATTAATTTATTTATATTAACTCAAATTCAAGGGTAAATTGCTTAGAATTGTAATATCCATTTAATTTATAATTATAATATTTATGTGTTAAAAAAAAAAAAATAAATAAATAAATAAAAATTATAAATAACAATTATCATTTTTGTTGTGCATTTAATAAACTATGTATTATCAATTTCCTTCAAACAGAATAAAAATATATATATAATGTTATATGTATACACAAATAATGGGACAAACTGTTATAGTAATTTTAAAATTATAACTTAAATGTAATTATTAAAACATACAAAGTGTAAGTATCAATAAGAATACTCCATAAATTAAATTATAAAATGTAGAACTGGATTTTAATTCGATGAAACTTTCCTTACAATTTTCTATGTTTTTAGTATTTAAACTATCTTGAAGTTTTTTCATTAAAGCAGCACGAGTTGCCTTTGTGTTATTATGGTTTTTCGTATGCTGCTTTATTTGTATTTGGAGTATTAGTTTTATCTTGTTGTGTTTTTAAATCATAATGAGGTTTCATACAGGTCTTTAAAAAAGCTTCAATATCTCCATCATCAGTTGAATCTATTAATCTTTCATACATTTCGGAAAATACACGTATACACTGTTGCTCATTTATTTTTATTTTATTACACATAATTTTAAAAATATAGAATACAATAAAAGTTCTTGGATAATCAGTCAGATATATAAGAAATAGTTTATAAGAAAATTTAACTGGATTTATAGATGGATTTTGTACATGCTGATTTAAAGAATTATTATTATACTGATATGAAGGTGGAAGATTTTGTATAGGCATTTTAATTTCTTTAAAATTTTATTCCATAATGTTATACCTAATAAATGGATATGAAAGCGGATATTTCATTTCACATTTTTGTTGATCTATATTATTTTTACATATAAAGATTGTTACTTTCATAGAAACAGTTTTTTTCATATCATTCAACTCACCATAAGATAAAATGAATGCGAAGTAACCTGATTTGAAATTTTGGGCATTGATATCAATATATGTAATGTATATATCAGATAGAGTACGGAAAGTGTTATAATGCTTATTTTCTCCAGCTATTGGAGGCTTAAGATTCTCAGTTTGTAATTTAAATATAATTTTACATTTGTTTCGACTTTCGTCATTTTCTCATGTGAACATTTTTGCTTGAATATTAGCTTTAGAGTCTGCCGTATCATGTTTATTAGTATAATTTAAAAAGAATACGGAATAACCTAAGTGGATAGCTGGAGCATTGCTATAAAAATGTTAAATGTATAGACGAGATAGATTATTGATAATCTGGTAACACTTACTTGCTTTCTCTGCACAAGTTGTTGACAAATATATCTTTAATTTTAGAGCATGATCAATATCGATAGCATTTTCTCTTTTTCTTCGTTTTTTTAATACAGAATCATTGTTCGATTTATTAGTTTGTTTAGAATTTACTTTTGGTTTAATTGTGTTTGTTGTATACCTATCTCTTTCTTGTGCTGCATTTTTGTAATCATCACTTTTTCTTTCTTTTTCAGAATCATTACTATATCATTGTTATATGCCAGTTCTGAATTGCAAAAATGAAATATAAAGAATAACAATGAAATACACGATTTTCTCATTTTTTATATATTTTTTTTTTTTTTCTTTTTTTTTTAAATTAAAAGTATTTATATTATAAAAAATTTGGATTATAATAATAAAAACATAAAAAAGTGTCAAAATTAAAAAATGTTTGAGGCATTTTATAATGATAAATAGAAATATATAAATTTACATTTACAATGATATATATTTTGGTTTTTAACTATAAATTATTGATGAACTATATAAAAAATTCAAAAGAAAGATATATTGTTAAAGGTAAAAAACAGAATTTTATTTTTTTTTTAAATGATATTTTTAATTCTTATAAAAACAAACTTTAATAAATTTTAAACTAAACAAAATTTTTTTTTAGAATTTAATGAGTTTTTTCGTTTTTTTTTTTTTTGGTTATCCAAAATGGTTGTATGGCTTTTTTTTTTTTAGCTAACCATTTTTCCTTCTTTGTTTTTTTTTTTTTTTTTTTTGGTAAATGTTCTGGAAAAGTTTTGAA
>NW_022292003.1:0-1508 GCF_002776525.5 Piliocolobus tephrosceles
CAGGGGTCAGTGACTCACTTGAGCAGGCAGACTGCCCCTTCTCAGATCTCAACCTCCGTGTTGGGAGATCCCCTGCTCTCTTCAAAGCTGTCAGACAGAGTCGTTCGCGTTTCACAGGCTTCTACTCCTTTAGCTGAGCCCTGTCCCCAGAGGCGCAGTCTACAGAGACAGGCAGGTTTCCTTGAGCTGCTGTGAGCTCCACCCAGTTCCAGCTTCCCAGCGGCTTTAGTTACCTACTTAAGCCTCAGCGATGGCGGGCGCCCCTCCCCCAGCCTCGCTGCTGCCTTGCGGTTAGATTGCCGCAGACTGCTGTGTTAGCAAGGAGAGAGGCTCCGTGGGCGTGGGACCCTCCCGGCCAGGTGTGGGATACAATCTCCGGTGTGCCGGTGTTACAGCGCAGTATTGGGGTGGGAGTTACCCGATTTTCCAGGTGTTGTGTGTCTCAGTTCCCCTGGCTAGGAAAAGGGACTCCCTTCCCCCTCGCGCTTCCCAGGTGAGGCGATGCCTCGCCCTGCTTCAGCTCTCGCTGGTCGGGCTGCAGCAGCTGACCAGCACCGATTGTCCGGCACTCCCGAGTGAGATGACCCCAGTACCTCAGTTGAAAATGTAGAAATCGCCGGTCTTCTGTGTCGCTCGCGCTGGGAGTTGGAGACTGAAGCTGCTCCTATTCGGCCATCTTGCTCCGCCCCCCTCTACTTTTGTGTCTTTGAATCTACCACAGAATGTGGCAAATAAAAGCTAAAAACACAATTGTGAAAGGAATAAGCACATGAAAAGGGTCTTTCAATTAAACCCAGAAGTGTGAACAAAAATATATAAAAATTGACGAATGCAAGGAATTATAATGAAAGTTGCAAGCTACTGTTAATAGTTAATTTAACGCTAAGCATGTTTTTATTGTTAATACCACATTGTAATATCAATTTATTATTTACCTAATAGTTGTAGCTAAAATTATACTTTTATTTTAAAGAAACTAACTTCCTTAGGTTTATGCTGTCAAATCCCTTTAGCAGGCTGGAGTCTCTTATGTGTGGGTGCATGCTGTCAATTACCTGATAGCAATGGGTTCATCACTACACCCCAGCACCAGGTACAGTAGATGCAGTATTATCAATGAAGAAAAGCTCACTTCTATTAAGAACCTGTGTGTTTCTAACAACAGTTATGCTATCATTTATTAAATATACATTATTAGCACATTTAACTTATAGGAATCCATATTCCTATAATTTAAAGAAAACAAAGAACAACTTCTCATTTTTACTGATGTATAGCATGTAGAGTAGTGTACAAACCATAAGCTTTCATGTCTATATGCCATCGAAAATATACACTTGTACATGAGTAGGAAATGATCACCATCCCCGAAACTTCCCTTGTGACCCTCATCAATCTTGACTTCTTTCTCCTCCCCAAAACACTCCTATCCTGATATCTGACACATAGGACTCATATTTCCTTTATGTGAAAAGTGTATATGTGGGAGTATATTTATGTCATATTTT
>NW_022292004.1:0-1186 GCF_002776525.5 Piliocolobus tephrosceles
ACCAAACACCGCATGTTCTCACTCATAGGTGGGAACTGAACAATGAGCTCACTTGGACTCGGGAAGGTGAACATCACACACTGGGGCCTATCATGGGGAGGGGGTAGGGGGGAGGGATTGCATTGGGGAGTTATACCTGATATAAATGATGAATTGATGGGTGCTGACGAGTTGATGGGTGCAGCACACCAACATGGCACATGTATACATATGTAACCTGCACGTTATGCACATGTACCCTAGAACTCAAAGTATAATAAAAAAAAAAGAAAAAAAAAAAAAAAGAAAAAAACAAACAACCCCATCCAAAAGTGGGGAAAGGATATGAACAGACATTTCTCAAAAGAAGACATTCATACAGCCAACAGACACATGAAAAAATGCTCATCATCACTCGCCATCAGAGAAATGCAAATCAAAACCACAATGAGATACTATCTCACTCCAGTTAGAATGGCATTCATTAAAAAATCAGGAAACAACAGGTGTTGGAGAGGATGTGGAGAAATAGGAACACTTTTACACTGTTGGTGGGATTGTAAACTAGTTCAACCATTATGGAAAAGAGTATGGCAATTCCTCAAGGATCTAGAACTAGATGTACAATATGACCCAGCCATCCCACTACTGGGTATATACCCAAAGGATTATAAATTATTCTACTACAAAGACACATGCACACGTATGTTTATTGCGGCACTATTCACAATAGCAAAGACTTGGAATCAACCCAAATGTCCATCAGTGACAGACTGGATTAAGAAAATGTGGCACATATACACCATGGAATACTATGCAGCCATAAAAAAGGATGAGTTTGCGTCCTTTGTAGGGACATGTATGCAGCTGGAAACCATCATTCTCAGCAAACTATCACAAGAAGAGAAAACCAAACACCGCATGTTCTCACTCATAGGTGGGAACTGAACAATGAGTTCACTTGGACTCGGGAAGGGGAACATCACACACTGGGGCCTATCATGGGGAGGGATTGCATTGGGGAGTTATACCTGATATAAATGATGAATTGATGGGTGCTGACGAGTTGATGGGTGCAGCACACCAACATGGCACAAGTATACATATGTAAAAAACCTGCACGTTATGCACATGTACTCTAGAACTTAAAGGATAATAATAAAAAAAAATTTAATAGCACAGGTACAAAATATATAATTATAATTAA
>NW_022292005.1:0-2021 GCF_002776525.5 Piliocolobus tephrosceles
TATACCCTTAAAATTTTGTATTATTTGCTTACTGCCACAATAATACAGAATAAGAGCAACCGCAAAACCTCAGTGGCCCATAGTAAGTGAATATTTGTTATGTGTCTGGAGTCAGCTGGTATTCAGGAGGCAGGGGTCCTGCCACTCTTGGATGGGCTTGTTTACCCCTCTGGGATTACCTGGCTGCTGGCTGATGGAGATTAGCCTTTGCTGTGGCAACTGGGCCCTGTTCCACATGCTTCCCATCTCCCTTCTGGACTACAAAGCTAACCCAGGATGTCCTTCTCATGGTGGTGGTAGAAATGCAAAAGATCAGACCCCAAAATGCAAGCCTGTTCCATTAGCTTCAGCATTGGTCATTCCCACTAACATCCTTTTGACCAAAGCAAGTTACATGGATGAGCTCAACGTCAAGTGCTGGGGAAGGTCCTCCTACTCACAGAGCGAAGGTTGGCCACGCTGCCTGGCCAAGGGCATCATTCAGAAAAGAGAGAAGAACTAGGGCCATTGCTGCTACCTACCATGGATTTGATGCCAAAATACTGTATATTTTCTGGAAAGAAGATCTAAGGCTTTTACCAATTTCCCAGTGGGTCCCATATCTGCAAAAGTTCAAGAACCTCTGATATAGACTCAACTTTGAGTTTAAGGACTATATATTCTTTATTTGTATATCTTCAAAACCTAAAATACAGGGCCTTGACCATAGCAGGTGCCCAATAAATGTATGTAGAATGGATGAGTGCCTTTTGTATGCAGGCCATATACAGTATTAGGTTCTGGGGATACAGAATTAAGCCAACCAAGGACTCTATTCTTGAGGAGCTTCTACTATGTGTGCTCTCTGAGAAAGCTGTTGCTCAGGGGTTGGAGTCAGGAGGCAGGTGGACATCCTTCAGCCTCAGCCAGTATAAAGTTTGCATCATTATGATGTCTTGAGGGTGAAAGTCAAGAAAGAACAAGTTCAGGAGAAACATAATAAATGAAGACACTCAACTTCTGTGGTCCCAAATGTGAATTATCCTGCAGAAACCATATGCTGTGCAAGGAACACATATGTGGGCTTAAAAAAATAGAAGTGGAGACCTCATATTTATTGGTGTCACAAAGTGAAAAATGAATTTTCTTAGTAGCTAGTTCTAGACTCCCTGTCCAACAAGGAAATTGCCTCTGTCCAAGAAAATATCTTGATAAGCTGCTCCGGGCAGAAGGTGAGAGACCCTGAAGGCATGGGTGTCCAATGAAATGAATTGTTTATTTTTTTCCTTACAAAGCAGGAAAGAGAAAAAGGAGATAGAAGAAGGTGGAGTAAGGGAAAGATAAGAACTGGAAAACTGAACCACAGCCCAGACCCAAGCAGGAGAAAGAGCAAGAAATGCCTATGAGAAAGCTGGAAAGAAACCCCTGGAATTTGGAAGAAAATGTCTAAAAGGTGATTTTCAGGAGATGGCTGGAAGGTGTTCTCTGGGACCCTCCCTCAAGACTCCTAAGTAACCACATTTGCAAATGCATCTTGCATTTTGTTTGCTCCAACTTTGTCTTGGTTTTGCTTTCGTGGGAACTGAGAAAAAGACTGAGTTACTCATCAGGATAGGTGTGGTCCCAAACAGATATCACTTGGTAAATGTAGTAACAGATTTAGTAGCAGGACCCTGGAGATGACGATTTCTAGGCTTGTGTTTCTGAAGTCTTAGGGACCTGGGGAAGGGTCTGGAAGCTCAGAGACTGTGGAACCATGGGATATCAGGGCATCTGTGTCTGGCACTTTTTCAACGATACTCTCTACTTGTATAACATTGGGCTGGTTTCTTTAATGTTCTGTTTCTGTTTTCTCACCTCTAGACTGAGGCTAACGGTGTCTTCTTCCTGGGATCTTTGGAACATATCTAATAAGAAATGGAGACATCATATAAGACATAGAACCTGGCACACACACTCATACATGTCAGCTCTAGTTATTTTAAATGTCAATGGGTTGTTATTATTATAGCCTTTGTTGTTCCCAGGAGCTGACATTTGGG
>NW_022292006.1:0-1228 GCF_002776525.5 Piliocolobus tephrosceles
GCACATCCTCCCATAGACATTAGACCATTACTAGATTATTTATGATATGTAATGCAATGCAGATGCTAGATAAATGGTTGGGATACTGTATTCCCATGGCAGTTACACACGCACAGTGGTATCTGTGAACACTTTTGTGGACTCGAAGGTTTTCTACCTGAGAGGCATAACGCAGGCCAGCTGATTCATCAGAATCAGGTGAGTGTGACCTCCTCTCTTCCCTCCAGGCTGACTTGGGGACAGTGGCTATGCTGACTTGGGGACAGTGGCTATGGTGTTGGCCTCTGGGCAGCTACCGAGGAAGGTCATCCCTGAGCACTAACCGGGCGCCTGTTCTCCACTGCCCGTGTAGATGATTGGCTCTTTCGTCCTCATGGTGGCTTCATAGAGTGAGTGCTGTTCCCTAGTGTACCCATTTGACATGTGAGACGTCTGGGGTCAGAGAGGCAATAACTGGCCTGGGAATCCAGACAGGACCCTGGGTTTTCCTCTCAGCCTTCCTGTGTGCCGTGCTGAAATTCAGGCCTGAATCCTGTGACCTCCCTGCCCTAAATCCCAAGTCTTCCCAGGTTTCCCATCCCGATGGGGCAGAGCCTGGTCCGGCAGAGCCACTGGGATGGATCCACTGTGGGTGTGGTAGATAGGAGGGTCCTCAGGACACCTCTGTGCCCTAAGCTGGGTCCTGATGGTGGCTGTGGGCCCCACTGAACACACAAGGTCCCTTGTCCTGGGGAACCTTCTGCCTTTGGGCAGCTGTGGAAAATGAAGGAGCCCTGGAGGGCTGGCTGGGCGAGACCATCTTCCCTTCTGTTCAGAGGGCTCCAGGCACTGGGGTTCTCTCCAAGTATTTCTTGCTCTGTTTGGTCCTCTCGAGGCCTCGCCCTCCTTTTGCGCCAAGTGTTCCCAGGAGGGACGGTCCATCCAGGTGTTCTCCAGGATCAAGGACCCACGGTCCTTCTTCAGTGACCCAGGAAAATGAAGCCCCTCCTGTGGGGACAGCTCAGAATGGTGGAGTCCACAGTCCCTCCCCGAGTGAGGGTTTCCACGAGCACAGTAGATCATTTTCATCCCCAAACCGAACACCCTCCTGCTCAACTGCCATTATTCCTAAAGTGGCTTCACTGTTCAGACTGAAGGGCCACGGGAGCCAAAGTGATGAGCGGAGAGAACAGAGCAGTCAAGAGAGATCTTGATCCCTGTAGGAAACTGGGCATCTCTGTGGTCCCTG
>NW_022292007.1:0-5686 GCF_002776525.5 Piliocolobus tephrosceles
TGTTAGCCAGGATGGTCTTGATCTCCTGACCTCATGATCCGCCCGTCTCGGCCTCCCAAAGTGCTGGGATTACAGGCTGGAGCCACGGCGCCCGGCCTCCTAACTTCTTTAGGTAGAAATTTAAGCTACTAATTTGAGATATTTATTTTCTTCCCCTTTTTTCTTCTTTCTTCTTCTTCTCTTCTCCTTCTTATTCTTCTTTTATTATTATTTTTTTCAGGGTCTCACTCTGTCACCCAGTCTGGAGTGTAGTGGCACAATCATATCTACTGCAGCCTTAACATCCCAGGCTCAAGTGATCCTCCTATCTCAGCCTCCTGAGTATCTGGGACTATAGATATGTGCCACCATGCCCAGCTAATTTTTTTAAAAATAAAAAAAATTGTCAAACTGTGGTCTCACTGTTTCCTAGGCTGATCTTGACCTTCTAGGCTCAAGTGATCCTCCTGTCTTGGCCTCCCAAACTGTTGGGATTACAGATGTGAGTCACCAAGTAAGACTTCCTCCATCCCTTCCTCCCTCCCCTCTTTCCTTCCTTCCTTCCTGCCTGCCTTTCTTTTCTTCTCTTCTCTTTTTCTTTCTTTTCTTTTGACAAAGTCTCACTCTGTTGCCCAGGCTGGAGTGCAGTGGTGTGATCATGGCTCACTGTAGTCCCAATCTCCCAGGCTTAAGCAATCCTCCCACCTCAGCCTCCTGAGAAGCTGGGACTACAGGCATGAGCCACCACATCTGACCACATGTTTAATTTTTTGTTAGATGGTGTCTCACTATGTGGCCCAGACTGGTTGTAAATGACTCACCCCAAGCAAGCCTCCCACCTAGGCCTCCCAAAGGGAGGATTACAGACCTGAGCCACCATACGTGGCCTAGGATTACAGATATGAGCTACCACACTCTGCCCTTGTCTTTTTTTTTTTTTTCATTCTTTCATTTCTTTTCTTCTTTATTTTTTTCCTCTTTACTTTCTTTCTCTCTCTTTTGTTCCTAATATAGATTTTTATAGCTAGTAATTTCCCTGTAAGCTCTTCTTTAGCTATATATCATAAATTTTGGTATTTTGTGTTTTCATTTTCATTCTTCTCAAATCATTTTATTATTTCCCCTGTTATTTATTTCTTGGTTCATTGGTTATTTAGGTAACTGTTGTTTAGTGTCTATATATTTGTGAATTTCCCAAATTGCCTTCCATTATTGATTTTTAATATAATTTCATTTTGGTCAAATAACATACTTTTATAATTTCAATACTTTTCTATTCATTGAAACTTGCTTTATGGCCTAACATATGATCTCACCTAGAAAATATTTCATGTGGACCTTATAAGTTTGTATGTATTGTCTGCTAGCATTTTCAGTATGTAAGAGCTTTTTGCTTTATAATGTTGTTTGTCTTCTATTTTATTATTGATGTTCTGCCTACTGGTTCTATCCATTGCTGAAATCAAGCTTTTTAAGTCTCCAACTATTTATTATTAAGTTGTTTATTTTCCCTTTCAATTCTTTTTATAAAAATAAATTTTTGTTTCATATATTTGTGAGCTCTGTTATTTGCATACATATTTACAATTGTTTTATTTTCCTGATAGAATGGCCCTTTTATTATTACATAATTTATATCTTTGTATTTAGTAAGAGTTTTTGCCTTATAGTGTATTTTGTTTGATGTTAGTGAAACCATTCTATCCTTCTTTTGTTTACCACTTTCATGGTATACCTCTCTCACCTTTTCATTTTAAACTTACTAGTGTCTCGAATTTAGAATATATCCTTTGTATACAGCATATAATTAGATTATTTTAAAAAATTATCCTGTCAGCCTCTACATTTTGATTCATGTGTTTTTCATTAAATGCAATTATTAATAAGGTAGAACTGATATTAGCCACTTATTTAATAATATTTGTTTTCTACAGATCATATGTCATTTTTATTTCTCTATTCTTGGATTTCTCACTCCTTTTTTGTTAGAAAATTTCTGCTGTACCTTTTATATTTGTTATTGTTCTGTTTTACTTTTTTTTTTGTTATTTAGCTATTGCCTTGTAATTTACAAGTAGCATCTGAATTTAGAATAATGTTGTTCAGATAAAATACTAATTTAATTTCAATGGTATACAAAAATTACTCCAACTTCATTTCATGTTTTTCACCCTTTCGTACTATAATTGTCATACGAGTTCTATCTTTATATGTTATAACCCAATCAACACACTTCTATAATTATTGTTTTTATGCAGGTATGTTCTAAAACAAGTACGATAAGAAAGGAGTTACAAGCAAATGTGTTTATGCTATCTTTCATAATAACTTTGTGGATACTTTTACTAGGTCATTTTATTTCTTCATATGGTTTCAAGTTACTATTTATTATCATTTCATTTCAGCCTGAAGGGCTTCTTCTTTTAGTGTTTTCTTAGAGCAGGGCTAATAGTAACAAATTCTCTCAGGTTTTGTTTATTTAGAAATGACAATTTCTCCCTCCTTTATGAGAGAAATTTTAGCTAAATATATAATTCTTTGTTGACAAGCTTTTTCTTTTAATACTTTGAAGATGTCAACCTAAATCTCTTCTGGCCTCTGTGGTTTCTTAGGAGAAGTCAGCTGTTATCATAATTGAGGGTTCCTTGTATGTGATGTTATGATTTTAGTGCTGTTTTCATTAATTTCTCTTTGTCTAAGTTTTGTCAACTTGACTATGATATATCTATGTGAGGATCTTTTTGAGTAGAATTGTTTTGAGTAGAAACTTGGAATTTTTTGAACTTCTTGAGTGTATATATTACGTTTTATCAAATTGAGATGTTTAGAGTCATTATTTTTTAAAATTTGTTTCTACTTATTTCTCCTTTTCTTCTCTGTAGTCCTTACGGTTTTCCTTCTTTTTAAATATTGGATATGTCTCACTCTATGCATTATCTATGTGTGTCTCCTAAAATAGTAACTTTAAATTATAATTTTAATAAAATATGGTCTAATAATCTAAGTATTACTCTCATTATCTTCCAGTGATGTTTTTAAAAAGTAGATAATGAAAAATACATATTGTAAAATGTAAATATTTACACTGTCTGATATAAGAGTCATTAGATAACATGTGGCTACTTAAATTTATTTTTTAATTAATTAAAATCATATAAAATTTTAAATTCCATCTTTCAGTCACACTAGCCACATTACAAGTTTTCAATAGCTAAATGAAACCAACAGCTACTACATTGGACAGCATAGAGATAAAACATTTTCATCATCACAAAAATTTCTGTTAGATAGAACTGTCACAGATGTATATATAATAAAATATTCCCCCTTCATCACTCAGTACCCATTTTTGAATGCAGCCATGTAAATATTTGTATCTGTCAAAAATCTTCTACAGAAATATGTTTGTCTGTATCTTCATGGATCTATACATAAACAGTATAATATTCTATAATATATACATTTATATGTGTATATGTAAGTGTATATGTCTACAGTATATTTAATTTCAACAGTACATATGGTCTATACTTTTTATCCACTTAATAATGTATCTTGAAGAGCTTTTTATATGAACTTTTTAATTTATTTAATTAATTAATTAATTAATTAATTAATTAATTTATTAATTTATTTATTTATTTATTTATTTTTTGAGACGGAGTCTCGCTCTGTGGCCCAAACTGGAGTGCAGTGGCCGGATCTCAGCTCACTGCAAGCTCTGCCTTTCGAGTTGACGCTATTCTCCTGCCTCAGCCTCCTGAGTAGCTGGGACTACAGGCGCCCGCCACCTCACCCGGCTAGTTTTTTGTATTTTTTAGTAGAGACGGAGTTTCACCGTGTTAGCCAGGATGGTCTCGATCTCCTGACCTTGTGATCCGCCCGTCTCGGCCTCCCAAAGTGCTGGCATTACAGGCTTTTTTAAAACAAAAAAAGTAATAGCACCATAAAATGTTCTTGTATGATGTGTTACCGCTTGTTTAAATATTTTTCTATTACATTACTGCTCCAAAACAAACAAACAAACAAACAAACAGCAAAGCAGGCATATTTCAAATATATATGTAGGCTAGATATATTCCAGTGTATTGGTGAGTCAAACAAAGTTTATATTGCAATTTATTAGATAGTATCAAATTTCATTAATCAAACCCATCAATAGTATATGATACTGTCTGTTAATCCACTCTTCCTGTTGTTGGGTATTGTTGAAGCTTTTAATTATTTTCGATTTGGCTGATGAAAGATAGCATTTAATCCTTATGTTGATTCGCAATTATTTAATTATGAGAGAGGTTGAGAATCATCTTTTTATATGTGCATTGGCCATTGTTGCTTTCTGGTGTTTGAATTCCTGTGCATAAGCCTTTCATATTGGGACTTTGCAAATGGAACTCATAGCAGGAACATTAAAAAAAAAATGTACTTAGTTTTAATCTAACTGGAATTATTCTTTCATTAATATCTGTAAAGTCCATTGAAAGGATATTCTGTGTTTCACATCTCTTAATAAACCTTTATCTGTTTTCACCTGGCCTGAAAGAAGAAATGGATGAATGTAAAGGAAGAGAGAACAATGGGAAGAGTTGTGAGTAAATGTCTATAATTAACTCATTCAGTTATAAACACCTGTTTAATAAAAATTGGAGGAATCATCTACCCCATAAGAGTTGGAAATCTTACCCCTAAATTTTCCTTCAGTTTTTAAAATGAAATAAAATTAATAAATAAAACGAAAACTAAACACGCGCACTGAACACCTTCTTCCAACCTTAAGCTTAATTCAGCCTCTATTTGGACATCTAAAAACATTCAGAAAACTGATTTATCTTAGCATTCTACACACTTCACAAAAAAATAAAAAGTTGAAGCTATTAGTGAATATTTCTGAGAAAGTGGACAATACAAGAAAAGGCTTTTGGATTTGGGCCATAAAAACGCAAGTTTAGTACATGACAACTCAACTAGTGAATGTCTGCCTCAGCTCCTAAGCACAGTTGAGGAGCTCAGCAGTGTTTGCAGCTGTACTTGGGAGACAATAAAAGAGAACTCTGTTCTTCAGAGTTTGAGATTTGGCTCAAGACATTGAATCTGGAGGCAGCTCTTGATTGTTTCTTATTGTCATTGTCACTAAATTTGGCTTGATTTTTTTTTTTTTTTGATTGTCAACCAACATTTATTGAGTAGTATAGTAGGCATGTTGAACTTTGAATAATTGAATTGCACATTAAAAAAATAATCTGTCTTTTATGACAGAAATCAGGCAGTTTCTGGCATAATTTGACAGCAATGTACTGCCTTCTGCCTTTTCCTGTCAGCACAGTATGAGGCAATGCAATTAAAATTTAGCAGTGATTTGTTTTGACTGGTGAGATTTTCTCTTTTACGTAGAATACATATTTATTCACACACTGAGTTTTGTTATTAAATAAAAATATGCTTTTAAGTAATTTCATTTTATTGGTGCCAATGGAGATACCCTTTGAAGATAGGACCCTGACTTTAGAGTACAATAACGCCTAACATTCTCCCTACTTTTCTTTTTTATTTTATTTTATTTTATTTTATTTTATTTTATTTTATTTTATTATATTTCATTTTATTTTATTTTTATTATACTTTAAGTTCTAGGGTACATGTGCATAACGTGCAGGTTACATATGTATACATGTGCCATGTTGGTGTGCTGCACCCATCAACTCGTCAG
>NW_022292008.1:0-8972 GCF_002776525.5 Piliocolobus tephrosceles
ACATATAAAATAAAAAATAAATAAATAAATAAATATTATTGATGACCAAGGAAGCTTATGTTTTTAAAAAAGAAGTGTTTGTGTATGTATCAGCAATTACTTCCTCATGATTTGTTTTGCATTGTTCCTTCCAGCGTTAGTCTATCTGCATCCATCTATGCATACATAGACCCTTATTCTGAACCATATACTTTGAAACTATGAGGTTTTATAATATTTTCATATAAAATATCTTCACATGTCCAGAAGAACTTTTCTGTTTACATATCACATACTTTAGTAAGTAAAACATTATCAGTGTTATTGACTGACACTTCTTTTTTTATTTAATTTTTATTTTTTAATGTTAGATTTAAGGGACATATGTGAATGTGTGTTATATGGGTATATTGCCTAATGGTGGGGATTTGGCTTTTAGTGTCTCTGACACTCAAATATTGAACACTGAATCCAAAAGATGATCTTTCAACCTTTATTACCTTCCTACCTCCCCACTTCTGAGTCTCCAATGTCCCTTATACTACTCTGTATACTTTTGTGTTCCCATAGCTTAGTCCTCATTTATATGTGAGAACATGCAATATTTGATTTTCTGTTTCTGAGTTAGTGTACTTTGGATAATGGCCTCCAGCTCCATCCATGTTGCTACAAAGGACAGGAATTCATTATTTTTTATGGCTGCATAGTATTCCATGGTGTCTATATAACACATTTTCTTTATCCAATCAACTGTTGATGGATACTAGGATTAGTACCATGATTGCCTTGATGAATAATGCTGCCATAAGCATATGAGTGCAGTTGTGTTTTTTATGTAATGATTTATTTTTCCTTTGGGTAGATACCCAGCAGTGGGATTACTGGGTCAAATGGTAGCTCTATTTTCAGTTTATTAAAATATCTCCATATTGTTCTCCACAGCAGTTGAACCAGTCTACATTTCCACCAACAGTACACAAGCATTCCCATTTCTCCACGTCCACACCAACATCTGTTATTTTTGGCTTTTAGTAATAGCCATTAGGACTGGTGTAAAATATCTCAGTGTGCTTTTAATTTGCATTTCTCTGGTAATTACTGATGCTGAGAATTTTTTCGTGTGTTTCCTGGCCTCCTGTATTTCTTTTCTTGAGAAATACCTGTTCTTGTCCTTAGACCTGTTTTTAATGGGATTGTTTTTCATTGAATTGAGTTCTTTGAGTTTCCTGTAGATTGCAGATAGTAGCCCTTTGTCAGAGGCATAATTTGTTTTCTGTCATTCTGTAGGTTTTCTATTTACTTTTTGATTATTTCTATTGCTGTGAAGAGGACTTTTAGTTTAATCAAGTCCCATTTGTCTATTGTTGTTTCTGTCGCATTTGTTTTTGGTGTCTCTGTCATAAATTATTTGCCTAGGCTGATGTCCAGAAAAATTTTTCCTAGGTTTTCTTCTATTAATAAGACTTTTATAATTTACATCATGTACATTTGCAGATCTTACATTTAAGTCTTTAATCTATCTAAAGTTAAATTTTGCATCTGGTTAGAGATGGAGGTCCAGTTCCATTTCTCTGCATATAGCTAGCTAATTATCCCTGCACTGTTTATTGAATAGAGAGTCCTTTCTCCATTGTTTATTTTTGTCAACTTTATTAAAAGTTAGTTGGTTGTAGGTATGTTGTAGGTATGAGGCCTTATTTCTGGTTTATCTGTTATGTTCTATTGATCTCTTTCTATTTTTGTACCAGGACCGTACTCTTTTAGTTTCGATAGCCTTGTAGTATAATTTGAAGTCCATTACTCAGGTTATTGGTTTGTTCATGATTTCCAGTTCTTCCTGTTTCAGTCTTGGGACATTTTATGTTTCCAGGAATATATCCATTTCCTCTAGGTTTTCTCATTTGTATGCATAAAGGTGTTCTTCTGAATTGTCATTTAGTTACATTTTATTTTAGATTTACTACATATGTATGTATCCATAAGAAACATTTTATAAATGTGTCCACCAAAATTATTTGTCTCCACTTTTTTTCATCCAGCATTAGGTATATGACATTCATGTATGCTGAAGCATATGGCTATAGTTCACTCATTATTAATTCTGTGATAGTGTATTAGTATAAGAATAAACTATATGTTATGTAACCATTTTACTGTTGATAGGCATTTGGATTATTTATCCTCACTCTTGTTAATAACAATGCTGTTGTATGAACATTTGCATATTTGTCTCTGGTATACATAAGCAATATATTTGCAATGCTATAACTCCATAGAGGTTAAATTGCTGATTGTAGGGTATGTGGATCCTCAAACTTACATGATGATAGAAAATGATTTTCTAAAATAGTTCTATTAATTTTACTTCTACTAGTATAAGTTATTGTTGCTTTATAATCTTGCCAATGCTGGGCATTGCCAGGCCTAAGTAATTACTAACCTGGTGAGAACGTATGGTATAGTAATTATGTTATAATTACTACCTAGCTTCAAATTTATATTCAATTTATCAAATTATTTCCAGATTGTTAATGTCTTTGATGAGTATAATCAAATTATTATTACTGGTGCAGTTAACATTTTGCCATCATTATATTTGATATATCTTATGTCATCCTATTTCATCCTCCTTTTATGATTCCCAATATAAGAACATTAATTTCTGTTAATTTTGGGAATATTGTGAGCCACTTTAAAATTTCTTCTTTGCATTCATGTTGTTCTATTCATCACCAAGCATGGCCTCTTGGTCTATGTTGTGCTTATTAATTTGGAAGTTTGAAAGATGAAGCAGCATTAATCTAATAACTCCATTATGCTATTTTGTAATCCTACTTCTTGGATTGTTTTTTAATTCAGTATAATATTCACCCTATCGTATCATTGTCATTTAAGAACCCCTTTCCTATGCTTTACAATATATTTTCAATCTGTTTAATTCAACCACTAGTGCCACTGAGCAATGCCATTTGCCTAACAGCAAACTGGGCTAGGTAGGTGGCTTCACAGTCACCACCTGGTTTGCATTAATGTTCAGGATAAATTCCATAATACATCACAACACAGTGTGAGGAACAGGCTTCATTCAGGATGCTTACAAAACAATGTTCACTAAGAAGACAAGACCTAGGTTTCCAAATCTGTCTTTATCCACATGATAAGATAAATTGGGACTATAGGCCTCTGCTGCACATGCCATATGTATGCATTCCACAAGAGGGACCTGGATCACCTCTAACTATATACTTTTTTATTCTATAAATATGAGAAAGTAGCCTCATCAATGGATGGATGAAGAGAGTACTCAGGTACCAAGTAGTCTGAGTTCCTATATCATTTCTTCAAAGGACTTGTTTAGAAATGCCAGCTGCCCCATCCTAGGAATGTGATAGGGCCTCTTAACAGAGGAAGGAAGGCACTGATCTCTTGGAGGATTGTTGTGAAGATTAAATGAGATAGAGAATTTTAAAAAGCCTAGTTCATGATAGGTATCGGCAAACATTAGTTCACATTTCCCAATAAGGTGTATGTGTATAAATATATGCACACATTTAGGGTGTGGTATTCTGCCATTTATCACTTAAAACAGCAATAGATTGTGAAAACACTTTAGAAATTTTGACTCTCATTTAGAAAATTCCTATCAACTTAATATAATTCAGGTCTCTACCTTTTGCATGCTTCAAAGAACTTTATATAAGCCATCCCATTTGATATTCACCATGACTAAGGGAGGGCTAGTATTGTCTCCATTATACAGAAATGAAAAATAAAGGTTAAGGGAGCAACATAGTACCAAGCTAAGTGAGCAAGGGAGAAACCATATATAAAGACCCCAGATGAAGGAAATGAAGGAAGAATTAATTCCATGTTTAACATTTGGATGAAACTGATTGGCAGTCATGAAATTGGGAATGATTCTATCACTTACAGGTCATGACTGATAGGACATGCTTTAGGGCTATTTACTTATCCCAAAGTCTGATGAAGTTTCTTGTTATTTCTCCAAATTCTTGCCAAATACCTAGAAAAATATGTATCATATCCCACATGAGAGGCCAGATTCCTATATTTAAATCTCTGTAAACTTTTCATTGTCTTGGAATTAAAGAAATATGCATCGAAACTGTCCACTATTTGTCATACTCTAGTTAAAAGCCCCACTATAAAACTGAAGCCATAGTGGATAGTTTATAGGAATTCACTCCTCAAGAGGTTCCCAGCTTTAACCTTGTATTAAGTGACACCACAAGAAGGCTACATGTCTGGTTCACATCATCTGCTCCACTCCCACCCCCTGCCAAAATTAGCTTAAATAACTTTATTTTCCACCATACCCTTGGTTTTTACTATGAACCTGTGATTTAAGAACCAGTCATACAAGGAAGGCGTTTGTCTTTCTCATAAAACCGTCATCTAGGACATTGATAGTTACTTTGCTTACTGCTGTCATTTAACAGCTCTCACAGACAATACGTCTCAGGCTCCAAGCCAGGAAAAGATAAGGTTTTTCTGATAAACAGGTCTTCCTCCTTTGGTTGGACAATTAAAACAATGTGTGTTGGAAAAAAAAAATATTGACTTGTTAGTTGATATCTATATGTTTTCATCCCAGCTCTTCGTGATCTTAACAAAATTATTAACATTTTATAAGCCTTGGGTTTCTCCTCTGTAAAATGCAAACTATGAGGCCTAAATTTCAGGAGTGTTCTGAGACACAAACACTGTGATGAGCTAACTGAAGAGTTTTGCAACAATTCCTGGCTTTTTAAAGTCTCTGCCCTGTGTCAGAAACCGTCAGTTCCCTTGCACATATTATCTTTAAACTTCTCAGTAACACAAGGTAATTTCACTATCTCTATTTTATAGATGACTAAATTAAGGCTCAGAGAATAGAAGTAACCTGTCTGAAGTTACACAGCTAGTTGGTAGCCGAGCTAGAATTTAAAAACAGGATTTACTAACTCTGAACTTGGTCACTTACTATTCCCCTGGACCTTTCTGCATTTTTTTTCCTTTGTCCTACCTGCTGCAAAGTTTTTAGCTAAGTTGTATGGTCAGATACTAAAACTTTCCTTCAACAAATTTTTAAAATTATAATTCTATCCCGCACCACTGCCCTGTCATGCTTTGTTTCTCTTTGGTAGGCATGGTCACGGGGAAGGCTTTCAGAAAAACAATATATTATAGTGCTTATAAAGTTACGAGTATGAAGTGAGATACACTTGGGTTTTAGTCCTGGCTCCATTATATTTTATTTGTGTAGACAAGATATTTTAGTTCTGAAATCTCAATTTCTCACATGAGAATATCTGCTTTGTAGATTAGGGCAAATATGATAATGTATGTAAACGGCCAGCAGGCTGGCACATCATAAGCATTAAATAAATACCAGCAAGTATTAATATTTGATTATGCCAAATGTCTTTGGCCTCTTTCCCTTGTGCTTTTACAATAAGTCACTTAAAGTGTTATCTGGAAATAAGACAATTTTTAAATGTCCTAAATTAAATAATAATAAAATGAGTCATTTGGTTTGCAAATGGATTTAATTGAAGGGATTTGAAATGCAGCAAAAGCACTGGAAATCTCTCCTGGGAACTAAAAGACTCTACAGGTGATTAATTGCTTAAAATCGCAGATTTAAAAGGAAGCAAAGAAAAGCAGATTTTCCCAAAGGTACTGGGCAAATGGATAGCACTCTTCAACAGTAGCTGCGTTAGAGGCACTGCAATCCACCCAGAAAGGTCTTGTAGGTCTGGTGGCCCAAGACTCAACCCAAAAGCATCCACTTGGTTTCAAATGTTTGAGGTTCAGCAGAGGTCACATTCATTTAATGGGAGCTCATTCCTCTCTTGTTAGGAATCTTTAGGCATTAGGATTTATTTCCATGTGATTCATGCCTATTTCATGTCAGCAGCCAGAGCAATATGCAACATAAGAAGCCAGGCTAGCATTCAAGAGGCCTGGGCTGCAGTTTTGTTTTGCCCTAACCAGCAATGTGACTAAGTCAGGCCTCCACTCTTAAATGAAGGTCATATCTCATAGGTTTTTATGGAGATCAAATTAAGTAATGAATGTGTTACTAAATCTAGTTGATCACTAGGACTTAAAAGTGATTATTTCCTCCGTGGAATTTGGAAATCGTTTTTTGCGAAGGACATAAGGTGTCAAATATTTCACATCTCCACATAAAATTAGACCATGTGATGCATATTTAACATATCCTCACATTAAATGAAAGGCAGTATTTGTTACAATCCAAACAAATAAACAACAAAACAAATATATGACGTGACCAGGGTTCTAGTATTGAAAACTACCAAAATAACTTTATCTGAAATTGTCCCACATCCAGCTAGGCTTTATGAATATGAGGGGCATTATGTCAGGGAACACAATATGTTATAAAAATAACTTGGAAAATTTTCTTGAATTTTCAGTTTTACTCAAATATTTAAGTGGAAACATTTCAGTACTAAAACTAGGAAATACATGTTATGAAGTAGAAATCTATATTTAGAGGGATTTTTGAGAGATAACGTGAACGTGCAAAGAAATGAGATTGTGATGAATGGCTTCTTTTGCTACAAAGTTATCTTCTTGGGGTTCTTGACTTTCTTCTATCCTGAGAGCTATTATTATTATTTTTATTATTTTTTTTTTGAGACGGAGTTTCACTCTTGTTGCCCAGGCTGGAATGCAATGGTACAATCTTGGCTCACCACAACCTCCGCCTCCTGGGTTCAAGCGATTGTCCTACCTCAGCCTCCCCAGTAGCTGGGATTATAGGCGTGTTCCACCACAACCAGCTACTTTTTTATGTTATTAGAGATAGGGTTTCTCCATGTTGGTCAGGCTGGTCTTGAACTCTCGACCTCAGGTGATCCACCTGCCTAGGCCTCCCAGTGTGCTGGGATTACAGCGTGAGCCACCGCACCTGGCCTCTGAGAGCTATTTTTATAAAATCCTCGTAATTGTGGCATTAGGAACGAGGATCACATGTGGATTCAGCTGGCCAGGCTCAAATCTTGGCTTCACCACTTGCTACTTTTGACTTCAGGTAAATGACATAACCTCTTTGTGCCTATCCCCTCATATATAAAGTTGGGATAATACTACCTGTGCCATAGAATACTTGTGAAGATTTAATTAAGTAATGGAAAAATAGCACTTGTCACAAGGCTTGCTACACATAAAAGTATAAAAGCTTATTAAATATCACCTTCATTGTCATTATTGTCAGGGAGATAAAAGTGTGAGTGGAAATTCTGGAAAACTTATTTTTTTCCTTCCAATATTCATGAAATAATAGACACAAGTTTTCTACCAACTAGGAATTATATGGTCTCAGGTAGAAATGAATGGCCCATCCAGAGGGTTTAGTGGAAGAGAGTTCGATGGTTCAATAAAGATGCTATTTTGAGACAGGTGCTCAGAGTTAAGGGGGCCAGGGGGGCAAAGCAGCAGCTCCAGGAGAGCAGCCATGGGAAGCCATTGCCACCCCCAGGCCTGTGATGGCTGACTTGAGGCCTCAGCTTGACTTCATTCAGGGACACTGCAATAGCTGGTTGAGCATTATTTGTTCTCAGCCGTTCAGACCACACGCAGCCCATTCTTTTTCTGCTAAAAAGGGAAACCCAGGTGGTTTTGCTTTTGATTTTAATGCTTGGGCTGCCTCAGGTGTATCTGTGAGAGTATTTCTCAGAAGAGATTGGCCTGTGAGTCGGCGCACCGAGTGGAGAAGCTCCACCCTCAATGAAGGCCGGCCTAGTTTAATCCAGCTGGCCCGGAGCGAATAAAAAGGCAGAGGAAGGGCAAGTTGTTTTTCTCTCTCTTTTGGAGCCAGGCTGTCCTTCTCCTGCCCTTGGATGTCAGAAAGCTAGGTTCTCCAGGTTTTGGACTCTGGGATTTGCACCAGAGCCTGTCCCCCGCAACCCCGACCACCCCAGGTTCTCAGGCTTTCAGCCTTGAAATGAGAATTATGCCATCAGTTTATTTATTTGTAAGGCCTTGGGACTTGAACTGTGCCACGTCGTCAGCTTTCCAGAGTCTCCAGTTCAGACGACCCTTTTTGGAGCACCTCAACCTCCATAATCATGTGAGCCAGTTTTTCTAATAAATCCCTCTCACATCTCTCTCTCTCTCTCTTTCTCCCCCTCCCTCCCTCCCCCCTCCTCTCATGTGTATATACACACTCCCCACCCCCAGGTATCTAGCAGTGCTTTGCCTGTGGTAGACAGTCAGCATTTGTTTACCTAAAGTACTAATTTATGAATATCTCACACCTACTGCCTCTCCTGTATACTCATGCAGAACAAAAGGAACTCCATGTCTCTGCAATTATAAAACCTCAGAATCCTAGAAACTCTCATATGTAATTTACTTTCTAAACCACTTCTGTTTTTGATGTACTTTTAGAGGTAGAATGGAAGAGTAGTTAAGCAACTTATGAAGGTGGGGAGTTAGTATCATTATCTCCAGGAGGAACAACAGTAGTTAAATCATCTGCTAAAAGTAAGCAAAGTAATGCCATGTGTTAAGTTAGTGGTTATGACAGTTTACATAACCACTGCACTTCTTTCTGTGATACAGTTGAATATTAGGCTCCTTGGCAGGCAAACCTACTGGGTTATTTGTTAAAACCTTCCAGGTTGTTTGAAAAGTCCTTGGTTTTACATAACAGGTGAGGCTCCCAAAAGTATCTATTGTGATTGTTCTAATCACTTTCAAATACAAATATGTGTTAATCACTTTCAAATACAATGAAGAAATTGAGTATTAAAAATATTTTAAAAATACACTAATTTGACGGTCTTTTTAAATTAGCTGCAAGCGCTAGAAAAACCTCGAGTCTCAGTAACAAGTATCATCCTAGCCCATGTTAATCAAACCTCTATATTTCTGATATTGTGCTTACATGTTTCTTCTAACTCTTTTTTTTTTTTTTTTTTGAAACGGAGTCTCGCTCTGTAGCCCAGGCTGGAGTGCAG
>NW_022292009.1:0-2777 GCF_002776525.5 Piliocolobus tephrosceles
AAACCCCGTCTCTACTAAAAATACAAAAACTAGCTGGGCGAGGTGGCAGACGCCTGTAGTCTCAGCTACTCGGGAGGCTGAGGCAGGAGAATGGCGTAAACCCGGGAGGCGGAGCTTGCAGTGAGCTGAGATCCGGCCACTGCACTCCAGTCCGGGTGACAGAGCAAGACTCCGCCTCAAAAAAAAAAAAAAAAAAAAAAAAAATCTTAGTGTGTCACTGAATAGCTGTGTGCAACTGGGGTAATTTCTAAGCTTTTCTGTGGTGAAAATTGTACGATATTGTGAATGTAATTAATGAAACTGAATTGTGCACTTAGAAATGCTTAAAATGACAAATGTTATGTTATACAGGTTTAACCTAAATTTTATAAAATAAAAAATATTGAATATGAGTATTTTATAAGTTATCATGAGTGAAACTAATATGATTCTTGCTTAGTATATGTTAATTGTTTTGACTATTATAAGAAAATTTTGGATTATAATCATCTCACAGTGTTTCAAATATGGAATTGTGATTTTGTGAACCATTTCTTGTATCTGCCTTAACACTCCTATTGCAATCCCCATACCTACAGTGTATTGCACATCAAAACTAACGTGAGTATTATTCATTTGTAAATATGTAGCCAAAAATCGTGTTTCATTCCAAAATGAAATCGAGACCTTTTGTCTGATCAAGTTTATTAAAGATATTCTCAACTGTGTTTTCATCTAATCACCTACAAACTTTGCATTCAGACTTATTTATTAAATAAACAATTTGATAAATGAAATTTAATCTTATATTAAGTTTTCAACTCCTATAACCTTAAGCACCATTATTGTAAAATAAAGATAGTGATGACTCTTTTTACCACCTCAGTATCTCAAAGTGTGTATTGTTGTTAGTGTTATATATGTTATAATACAAATACAACTTTTTTAAAAAATCAGTAATTTTTCTGCAAGTAAATGATGGGGAAAATTTGGCACTGATACCAAATTGTAAGGTTTAGAATGTTTAATTTAGCAAATAATGAGCTTGATGTTTTGTTTGACTTGTGGAAATGTGTATTACTTCTTTCAATGAGTATGTATTAAATATTGAATAATATCTGTGGGAAAATTCCCTTTAAGAGTTTACACAGAAATATCTATTTAAAATGCAAAAAACAGTAAGTTATTTTGAGTTCCACTGAAATCAGTTCTTTGTTTATAGCCATACATACATACATATTACATATGTAAAAGAATACATACTTTTAATTTTAATAAAGAAAAATGTGTATGTTTTAACATAACTAATAGAAGTTGGCTTTTTATGTATATGGTGATTCATAGTTTACAATGAACCTGTATGCAAGTACCGATGTAACTCCCCTGTTTATATTATGTTTAAATATGAACACCACACATTCAAGTGCCTAGAATAGTAGCATTTCTATAACAACTTCCTTTTTCTTTCTCCAGTGTTTCTACTGAAGGATTATTGAATCGCCAATGCATTTCATGTAATTTCATGAAAGAACAATGTACATATTTTGATGCCAGTTTTAGTCCCATGAATCAACATTTCTTATTATTCTGCGAAAGTAAGATAATACATGAATTCCACTATAATATATTTTATTCATTGTGTTTGATCAATATCTGTTGGTATCGGCAATTACTCTAGATGATTTCATAATCTTAATTTGTAAATTTTTGTTAATAGGATATACATTATATATACATTTACTGAGATACAATTTTTTACATATTTCATATAGAAATAAAAACTGAGACTAAGTCAATACACATGCACACATAATTAATAAGTGCTATTTGAACATGAGCAACTCTAAAAGGTGAATAAATATATTTATATCAGCAAAGCCATGCTACAATCATAGACTAATCTACCTAGTCTTTAGGAAAAGTAATAGTCTAGTCTTCTTGTTAAAGCAATGCCTTGGTTGTTAAGAGATTTAGGATCTATGGAAATTTAGGACCTATGGAAATTGAATTCCTCTGCTTCAGCGTTCTTCAATTCTGAGCAATTATATTCACCATTATCACCCTTTCTATCTTGTAACAATATGCATAGTCTTACATGTTTATACAGTATTTCTGCAATATATTCGTAGAAATCATTTTCCGTTTAATACGATACTATATTTTCCAGAGATTAAATGGAACTCATGTGTCCTCTTATAATATGAGGAGTTGAGTGCTATTACTGCAGCTGATACATTCAGTTGTCCTTTTTTAAGACACAATGAGAGATATACCGAGACTTACTCTTTAACATTGTTTTTCTCTTGATATATGAAATGAAGTAATCAAAAAAGAAGTTCTTGTTTAATGACATCAGGAAAAAAGATTAGTTTTAGATGGGATTCCTTAGAGAAGTGAAGTTTCAAGATAACTTTTTACAGTAACAAATTAGCTAGTATATTTTAAGTATTTGGATACTTATAGAGATTATGGTTAACATATTTTTAAATTAATATAAAATTACTACCCAATTTTTAAACTTTTCTTGTGGATGAACTATTTCAAATATGCACACATTCTTTCCTTTTTGGCTGAGTGGCAAAGAGAATTTGATCTTGAATCAGTGGATGAGAGGTGAAAGGGTCGTGGATTAGCTTTCTGAACATCAGTGGCTAGTCTATAAAAGACTAGAGATAAAGAGAAAGCATGTAGAATTGGCTAAAATCATAGAAATATAGATCATGTGGGGGAAGAGAGAATCTTAACACAATCTCGGCAAATAGTTTCCTTCTTATATATTCTTATCCTTTTGAATATAA
>NW_022292011.1:0-2777 GCF_002776525.5 Piliocolobus tephrosceles
CCATATACCATTCCATTCCATTATATTCCATTCCATTCCATATTCCACTCCATATTCTATTCCATTCCATTCCGTTTCATTCCATTCCGTTCTATATACCCTTCCCTTCCATTCCATTACATTCCATTCCATATTTCTTTCCATTCCATTCTATTCCTTTCAATATTCCATTCCATTCCGTTTCACATACCATTCCAGTCCATATTAAATTCCTTTCCATTCCATTCCATATTCCATTCCATATTCCATTCCATTCCATTCCATATTCCATTCCATTCCAAATTCCATTCCCCTCCATTCCATTCCATTCTGTAGTCCATTTCATTCCATGTTCCATTACATTCCAATTTCCTTTCCATTGGATACCATTCCCGTCCGTTCCATTCCATTCAATTTCATATTTTTTCTGTTCTATTCCGTTCCGTTCCATATTACATTACATTCCATATTCCGTTCCATTCCATTCCATTCTACTCCATTCCATTCCATTCCATTCCATTCCTTTCCTTTCCATTCCATTCCATTCTGCATTCCATTCCATTCCATTTCTTTCCATTACACATTCCATTGCATTCCATTCTTTTCCATTGCGTATTCCTTTCCATTCCATTCCATATTCCCTTCCCTTCCATTCCATTCCATTCCAAACTCCATTCCATTCCATTCCATTCCATTCCGTTCCTTACTCCAGTCCATTCCATATTCCTTTTCACTTGATTACATACCCTTCCATTCCATTTCATATTTTGTTCCCTTCCATTCTGTTCCATTCCATTCCATTCCATATATCATTTCATTTCAAATTCCATTCCATTCCTCTCCATTCTACTCCATTCTATTCCATTCCATTCCATATTCCAGTCCATTACATTCCATTTCCTTCCATTCCATATTTCATTCCATTCCATTCCATAATCCAGTCCATTGCATTCCATTTCATTCCATTCTATATTCCATTCCATTGCATTCCTCTCCATATTTCATTCCTTTCCCTTCCAAATTCCATTCCATTCTGTTCCATTGCATTCCGTTCCATATTCCATTCCATTCTTATCCATTACATATTTCATTCCATTCTGTATTCCATTTCACATTCCATTGCTTTCCATATTCCATTTCATTGTATTCCATTAGATTCCATTTCATTTTCCATTCCATTCCATTCCGTATTCGATTCTAATCCATATTACATGCGATTCGACTCAATGGCATTCCATTCAATTCTGTTCCATTCCATTCCATTCCATATTCCAGTCCATTGCATATTTCATTCCATTCTTTCTAAATCCATTTTTTTCAATTCCATTCCATTCCAATCAATTTCTTTCTGTATTCCATTCCATTTCCTTCAACTACATATTCCATTCCATTCCATATTCCTTTCCGTTTCATTTTCCATCCCATTCCATTTCATTCCCTTCCATTCCATTCCATATTCCATTCCCTTCCATTCCATTCCATATTCCATTCCATTCCATTCCATTCCATTCTCTATTCCATTTCTTTCAATGTTCCATTACATTCCATATTCCTTTCCATTGGTTTCCATTCCATTCTTTTCCATTCCATTCAATTGCATATTTTTTTCCGTTCCATTCCGTTCCATTCCATATTACATTGCATTCCATATTCCGTTCAATTGCATTCCATTCTACTCCATTCCATTCCATTCCATTCCATTCCTTTCCATTCCCTTCCATACTCCATTCTTTCCCATTCCAGTCCATCCCATTCCATTCCATTCCTTTCCATTCCATTCCATTCCATTCCATTCCATTCCATTCCATTCCATTCCGTATTCCTTTCCATTCCATTCCATATTCCCTTCCATTCCACTCCATTCCATTCCAAACTCCATTCCACTCCATTCCGTTCCTTAATCCAGTCAATTCCATATTCCTTTCCCCTTGATTACATCCCCTTCCATTCCATTTCGTATTTCGTTCCGTTCCATTTTGTTTCATTCTGTTCTATTCCATATTCAGTTTCATTTCATATTCCATTCCATTCCTCTCCATTCTGTCCCATTCTATTCCATTCCATTCCATATTCCAGTCCATACCATTGCACTTTCTTCCATTCCATATTCCATTCCATTCCATTCCATAATCCAGTCCATTGCATTCCATTTCATACCATTCCATATTCCATTCCATTGCATTCCATTCCATATTTCATTCCTTTTCATTCCAAATTACATTTTGTTCTGTTCCATTGCATTCCATTCCATATTCCATTCCATTCTGTATCCCAATACATTTTCCATTCCTTTCGATATTCCATTTCATTATATTCCATTAGATTCCATTTCATTTTCCATTCCATTCCATTCCTTATTCCATTCCATTCCATATTACATTGCATTCCACAACATTGCATTCCATTCAATTCCATTCCTTTCCATATTCCTGTCCATTCCATAGTTCATTCCATTTCTTTCTATTCCATTTATTTCAATACCATTCCATTCCAATTAATTTCTGTCTGTATTCCATTCCATTTTATTCCATTACATATTGCATTCCACTCCATATTCTGTTCCATTGCATTCCATTCTATTCCATCCCATTCCATTCCATTCCATTCCATTCCATTCCATGCTATATTCAATTCCATTCCATTTCATTACATATTCCTTTCAATTCCATTCCATATTTCCCTCCATTCCATTTCATTCCAAACTCCATTCCATTCTGTTCCATACTGCAGTCCATTCCATCTTCCTTTCCACTTGATTACATCCCCTTCCATTCCATTCCATTTCATATTTCGTTCTG
>NW_022292012.1:0-3523 GCF_002776525.5 Piliocolobus tephrosceles
TAAGGATATGAACAGACATTTCTCAAAAGAAGACATTCATACAGCCAACAGACACATGAAAAAATGCTCATCATCACTGGCCATCAGAGAAATGCAAATCAAAACCACAATGAGATACCATCTCACACCAGTTAGAATGGCAATCATTAAAAAATCAGGAAACAACAGGTGTTGGAGAGGATGTGGAGAAATAGGAACACTTTTACACTGTTGGTGGGATTGTAAACTAGTTCAACCATTATGGAAAACAGTATGGCAATTCCTCAAGGATCTAGAACTAGATGTACCATATGACCCAGCCATCCCACTACTGGGTATATACCCAAAGGATTATAAATTATGCTACTACAAAGACACATGCACACGTATGTTTATTGCGGCACTATTCACAATAGCAAAGACTTGGAATCAACCCAAATGTCCATCAGTGACAGACTGGATTAAGAAAATGTGGCACATATACACCATGGAATATTATGCAGCCATAAAAAAGGATGAGTTTGCGTCCTTTGTAGAGACATGGATGCAGCTGGAAACCATCATTCTTAGCAAATTATCACAAGAAGAGAAAACCAAACACCGCATGTTCTCACTCATAGGTGGGAACTGAACAATGAGCTCACTTGGATTCGGGAAGGGGAACATCACACACTGGGGCCTATCATGGGGAGGGGGGAGGGGGGAGGGATTGCATTGGGGAGTTATACCTGATATAAATGATGAATTGATGGGTGCTGACGAGTTGATGGGTGCAGCACACCAACATGGCACATGTATACATATGTAACCTGCACGTTATGCACATGTACCCTAGAACTTAAAGTATAATAAAAAAAAAAAAAAAAAAAAGGTCAGTGGGTGCAGCACACCAACATGGCACATGTATACATATGTAACAAACCTGCACGTTGTGCACATGTACCCTAGAACTTAAAGTATAATAAAAATAATAATAATAATAATACATAATAAAATAAATATATATTATATATATATATTACAAAGCCTTTGCAGAATAATATAATATTGGCATATGAATACACAAATAGTTCAGTGGAACAAAAAAGTATAGAACTAAAGACCAGTGTATATGAGACTTCGATATATGACAAAGATGGCAATTCAATTGAGTATGAAAGGATTAGTTTATTTAATCAAAAAGTATCTGGCACAATTGACTATCATCTAAACTAAAATTAAGTTTCACTATCCACCATACTTCACTTTTAAAAGTAAATTTCAGACAAGGTACAAGAATAAGTTTAATAAAATAATAATTGCAAGAACATTTAGGCAAACATATATGTAATGCAGTAGGTTTGGCAACCTTTTAACTGAGACAGAACACCCAGAAACTATAAAGCAAAGCCTAAACATATTGGTTATATAATTTTTTAAACATTTCTATGAAAAATACCATAAACAAATTGAAAGACAAATAATATGTTGGGAAATAAAACATAATACATATGCCAGATAAAACATTATATCTAAAATACTCAAATAGCTCATTCAAACTCGTAAGACAAACAACATGGTAGGAAAATAAACAAAGAATATGAAGTACAAATCCAAATGTTCATTAAACAATAGCAGTTTGATAAATGTGAATTTTAAACACATAAGGAGATATTTCTCACTCATTTGATTGGCAAATATTTAAGTGCTAACACCCCCTGTTTGGCAGGACAGAAAAGGAGAACTATACTCTCATATATTAATGCAAGTATTTACACCCTTTTGGGAAAGCAATCTGGAAATATCTATAAAAATCAAAACTACCCATACCCTTTGTCTCAGCAGTTCCACTCCTGTAAATCTATTCCAAATCAAAAAAAAAAAAAAACTGAGTATGAACAGAGTTACACAAATATATACACAAAGATATTTACAGCAGTATTGTTTCTATAGTGGCAGAAAACTAGTAACAAAAGGCATGCCTTTCCACAGAGAAAGAAATGAATTAATAGTGACTCTACACCAAGGAATAGTACAGGCATTAAAAGGAATTAATTAGATCTGTACCAGTAAACGTGGAGGAATTTTACTGTTGAGAAAGAAAAGCTAGAGGCAAGGTAAAGCATATAACTTGATACTTTTTTATGAACAACTTTTTATTTTTTAATAATTATTTATTTTTTATTATACTTTAAGTTCTAGGGTACATGTGCACAACATGCAGGTTTGTTACATATGTATACATGTGCCATGTTGGTGTGTTGCACCCATTAACTCGTCATTTACATTAGGCATATCTCCTAATGCTATCCCTCCCCCCTCCCCCTACCCCATGACAGGCCCCTGTGTGTCATGTTCCCCTTTCTGTGTCCAAGTGTTCTCGTTGTTCAGTTCCCACCTATGAGTGAGAACATGCGGTGTGTAGTTTTTTGTCCTTGCGATCGTTTGCTGAGAATGATGGTTTCCAGCTTCATCCATGTCCCTACAAGGGACATGAACTCATCCTTCTTACGACTGCATAGTATTCCATGGTGTATATGTGCCACATTTTCTTAATCCAGTCTATCATTGATGGACATTTGGATTGGTTCCAAGTTTTTGCTATTGTGAATAGTGCCACAATAAACATACATGTGCATGTCTCTTTATAGCAGCATGATTTATAATCCTTTGGGTATATACCCAGTAATGGGATGCCTGGGTCAAATGGTATTTCTAATTCTAGATCCTTGAGGAATCGCCACACTGTCTTCCACAATGGTTGAACTAGTTTACAGTCCCACCAACAGTGTAAAAGTGTTCCTATTTCTCCACATCCTCTCCAACACCTGTTGTTTCCTGACTTTTTAATGATCGCCATTCTAACTGGTGTGAGATGGTATCTCATAGTGGTTTTGATTTGTATTTCTCTGATGGCCAGTGATGATGAGCATTTTTTCATGTGTCTGTTGGCTGCATAAATGTCTTCTTTTGAAAAGCATCTGTTCATATCCTTTGCCCACTTTTTGATGGAGTTGTTTGAGTTCTTTGTAGATTCTGGATATTAGCCCTTTGTCAGATGAGTAGACTGCAAAAATTTTCTCCCATTCTGTAGGTTTCCTGTTGACTCTGATGGTAGTTTATTTTGCTGTGCAGAAGCTCTTTAGTTTAATTAGATCTCATTTGTCAATTTTGGCTTTTGTTGCCATTGTTTTTGGTGTTTTAGACATGAAGTCCTTGCCCATGTCTATGTCCTGAATGGTATTGCCTAGGTTTTCTTCTAGAATTTTCATGGTTTTAGGTCTAACATTTAAGTCTTTAATCCATCTTGAATTAATTTTTGTATAAGGTATAAGGAAGGTATCCAGTTTCAGCTTTCTACATATGGCTAGCCAGTTTTCCCAGCACCATTTATTAAATAGGGAATCCTTTCTCCATGTCTTGTTTTTGTCAAGTTTTTCAAAGATCAGATGGTTGTAGAGGTGTGGTATTATTTCTGAGGCTCTGATGAACAACTGTTTTTAAACCTTATATATGTATATGTCTTTTTTTTTTTTTTTTTTTTTTTTTTTTTTTTTTTTTTTTT
>NW_022292014.1:0-6783 GCF_002776525.5 Piliocolobus tephrosceles
ACTCCAAAGTCAAAGCTTTCCAGGGCTGCTTAACCCCCTCAGTGAAATAAGCTGTTTTCCCACTGCTTACTGTAAGTTCTGCTTAGGGGTTTTCCCACAGCACCTATCCCTTTTCTTGCAGCTGTTGGGAGAAGAAGTAAGATAAAGGTATAATCTGTAGCTTGGTCGAGAACGGTAATAACATGGTAATGTGCACATAATTTGCCTTTTCCATAGTGAGTCGGTTTGCTACCGGGGCGGTTAGTGTAAATCTGCTCAGGAGAGTGGAAGGAAAAAATGTTAACTGCATATTGACCTCGTAACATTGTGTAGTAACCTGAGAATATTCCTAAAACTTTTGCGACCACGCCTCACCATGTAAACTTTCCTTCCGCACCTGTAGACCTCCAGTTTACGCAGCCCTCTTGTCTCAATTTGGTGTTCCTTTCAGGTACTGTGAATCTATAGGTATTTATTTCTGGGTTTCAAGACGTTAAATGCTCTCAGAATAATGGAAAGGCTGCTGTCTTGGATAGTAAAGCTTTTTAGTCAAGTGTTGATATGTAGACAAATTCCCCACTGTTATCGTTGGGTATTTTACAATTTTCTGCTTAAGAAGTGGAATGAAAAAATTAGGTAAGTTTTAGAGGCCTTCATTTTTGAGACTGGATACCTTAAACAATAGTTTCCTAAACAGTTAAAACTTATTTAACCCCGAAGCTTTTGAGACACACAAAAATATATACATAAATATATATTTTATATTCCTTAAACCCCACATAGTTCCACTGACCCAAATCACTGGGGGCGAGAGACATGCAATCTATGACACAACACCAGGTGATTCATAAGTTTGGTCACCACTGACATTGGGTTATGCAGTTGCCATATTCCCTGGTAAGAACACGTTCACAATTTTCAGTCACTACGCCAGATAATTCCCCCTCCCCACACCCTCCTTTTTTCCGAGAATTGCAGTGCGATATACAAAAGTTTCATTTAATCCTTTATTAAATCAGGACTTTATATGTTTTTATTAGGATTGGAAATACATTTCAAAAAGATCAAGTGAGAACAGAAGATAAAAAGTACCAAGATAAAGGCATAATAGAAACTTACTTAAGCATACTGCAGTGTCCTAGTAGCCCCTTGCTTTTCACTTATTTCTCTTTATGTACCTACATAAAATTCCAAATAGTATCTTCTAGGATGACACACTTGCTGTGTACCCCACCGAAATAAAAACAGATTTTTTAGTTATTAGGTATTGTGCTAAATCTACCTTATTTTATTGCCAAAAGAAAAAAAAAAAGCAAGCTTTTCAAAGCTTCATCCCCAGGAAACATTTTCTTGCTTTTACACATACCTTACATGGCTCTACTGAGAGATAAACCCTAAGCCTGCAAAGTTAATTTAAAGCATGGAGGTGGGGGTCAGAGAGAAAGACAATAGGGAAAGGTTGAGTTTGTAAGGCAGGTATGTAACTTCATTTTAACAGGCACCTGCATGGCGTCGAGTAAATAACCTAATTATATGTGGGGGAGGGAGTGGTCAACATTTGGTCCTGGGGACTGAGAATAAGAGCAGGAAAGCAATAAACAGCTAACTATGAGAGTGACTCAATGTAATTATATTACTGGTCAATTGCTACTTTTCCTTTCTTACCAAAATTCACACAGGTATGAAAGCAATATGACATTCAGGTTCCATTATGTGTATTTGTGCACATGACTTTCCACAATAAGGGAGAAGAAAAACCACTGCACATTTGGATAAAACATGCTGGGAATACAGCAGTACACAGAATAGAAAAAGTCTACACTTTAATTCGTGGATAAGTAAAAATAAGTGAACAAATAAATTTATATTATTCAGGGGGCCATATGTGCAATTGCTGTTAAGTAAAGCAGAACATGGAGTGGAATAGGGATGACAGGTTTGATCTGTTAATACTTGAGCAGAGCTGTATACAATAAGATAGTTGTAGGATATCTTAAGGCAGAGTATTCTCAGAACAGAACATGGTAAGTACAAAGGCCCCAAGGCAGGAACAAGCTTGGTGAATGTGGCTGAAGCACACTGACCAAGGGAAAGTTTTGCAGAGATCAGAGAGGTGCTTGAAGGCCGGATCATGTAGGCCATTAGGGAGCTTCACAGGCCATTGCAGAGACTTTGTCTTTTAAAAGAAATAGAGTACTCTTGGAGAATTTGACTGGAGAGGCAGGTGGTAGCAGTGGAGATGTGGAGATGCAGATTAGTTGCAGAGATATTTTAAATGAAATTTAGTATAGGCTGACTAAAAGAGAAATCAAGGTTTAATTGTAGGTTTTTACACTGAGCACTTGAAAAGAGCTACTATTTGCTGATAGGAGGGAGGAGTCGTCTTGGAGGAAGGAAACCAAGAATACTGTTGAACAAAATGTTGAAGACTCCTGGTAAGTATTGAAGTATAAGTATCACAGGAAGTCAGAAATATAAGAATCTGGAGTTTAGGAAAGAAGGGGATTAGGTTTGTAAGATCTCATATCATTCTGATTCTTATTCTTTTGTGGATAATCTACCCTTTCTTTCTGTAAATATTTAGACATCATGATGTCTGTGTGTGTATACACACACACATACTTCCCCCCTGCCCCCAGGGCTGCCTCAGCTTTCATCTCAGTATTTGACTGAAACCTTCTATTCAACTTCAGTTTCAGCCTTAGAATAATCAGATGTCTATGTCAATGTCATTTGGGGCATCTCTGGTCTTGTGCAATCACAAAAGTCGCCATTACTGCTACACAGTATGTATTATGACCAATGGGTATCATTCAGAGTTCTAGTTTACATATGCTATTATCAAATGTATATAATAAGGCTTTTAATATAACTTGGGGGTGAAATTAGTAAAATCAATTTACATAAATTAATTTTATTGTAAAAATAAAATACATTAATGAGTTTCTGTACTGTCTTTGATTATACAGTTTTTAAAGTATTTCCCATTTTTTTATTTTGAAAATTTTAAGCCTACAGAAAAGTTGGAAAAAAAAGTACAAAGAGCAACCATAGTCCCTTCACCTGGATTCACCAATTATTATGATTTCACTGCTTTTGCCTTATCTTTGTCTTCTCAGGTACACACAGCCCCTGAACCATCTGAAAATAAACTGCAAATATGTTGGCACTTCTCCGTAAATACGGTGGCATGTCTCTTAAAAATAGGATATTCTCCTAAATAGCTACAATAACATTGTTATACCTAACAAATTTAATGCTGATTCAGTATTAATATGCAATCCATATTCAGATTTCTCCAATTATTGAAAAAACTCTGTATAGCTCCTGTGGCTGCTGCAACAAATTACTACAAACTCAATGGTTTTAAAACAACAGTCATTTATTCTCTTACAGTTTTGCGGGTCTGAAGTACAAAATCAATTTTACTCAGTAGAAATCAAGGCTGCATTCCCTCCAGAGGCCTTAAGGGGGAGGGTCTATTTCCATGCCTTTTCCAGCTTCTAGAGGTTTATTTCTGGTTTATGGTCCCTTCCTTCTATCTTCAAAGCAAGCGGCGTATTAATCTTCAAATCTCTCTCTGCTTCTACACTTGACTTTCTTGCCTCTCCTATACTGACTGTGGTGATTACATTTGGGGCCTACCTGGATAATCCGGCATAATCTCTCAATCTCAGAATTACATCTGCAAAATCTCCTTGGCTATATAAGGTAATACTCAGGCTCTAGGGATTAGGATATGGACATATTTGGGAGCCATATTTAGCCTGCCACAGCCATTGACTAATGTTATGGGTTGAGTTGTGTCCCCCCGAAAGATATGTTGAAGTCTAACCCCTAGTTCCTTAGAATTTTGCCTTCTTTGGAAATAGGGTCTTTGCAGATGTAATCAAGTTAAAATGAGGTCGTTAGGGTGGGCCCTAATCCAGTATGACTGATACCCTTATAAGAAGACATGGAGATGGCTGGGCACGGCGGCTCACGTCTGTAATCTCAGCACTTTGGGAGGCCAAGGCAGGTGGATCACCTGAGGTCAGGAGTTCGAGGCTAGCCTGACCAACATGATGAAACTCCATCTCTACCAAAAAGACCAAATTAGCCAGGTGTGCTGATGCATGCATGTAATCCCAGCTACTCAGGAGGCTAAGGCAGAGAAATTGCTTGAACCCGGGGGGCCGGAGGTTGCAGTGAGCCAAGGTCATGCCATTGCACTCCAGCCTGGGCAACAAGAGAGAAACTCCATCTAAAAAAAGAAAGAAAGAAAACATGGAGACATACATTAAAAGACTGAGGTAGGGATTACAGTTATGCTGCCACAAACCAAAGAACAAATGGGGCTACCAGACGCTGAAAGACAAGAGTCTTCCCCTAGTGGGTTTGGAGAGAGCATGGCCCTACCAACACTTTGATTTCAAACTTCTGGCCTCTAAAACCATGAAAGAATAAGTTTCTGTTGTTTTACGCCATACAGTTTATGGTACTTTGACAGCCCCAGGAAATTAATACAACTACTAAAATTTTTAAATTTAGTTTATTTAAAAATTTTAAATAACACTTCACATCTAAAATTAAAAAACCCTGGACATTCTTCCTGTGATGGTAATATTAGTCTTTAGCCTTAGTCAAGTATTGATTTTCAACATTTGGACATTTGTTCCAAATATGTAATAGGAGCAACACTGTCCTAATAGACCCCATTTGACTTCTTTGAGACCTTTCACGAAAGATCTTTCCTTGTATCTAGGAAATTATTTATTATTCCTGAAATATTTCAAGATTCAAACTGGTATAAGCAAATATGTCAGACAAATTGGCTTAACTGGAAGTCCAAAGGTACAGCAGGGATCCAAGGTTGGCTGAACTCCATGAGTGGCTCAGTTCTCTGATTCTCCCACACTGTGCCCTCCTCTGCATTTTGTCTATAATCATTCTTGCCTTCATACCTAAAGACAGTCCATCCTGCTGCTGCCTCTTGAAAACACATAAGCTGCTTTCCCAAAAGATAATAGCATGCTACACTCCCCTGCTGAGTTAGTCAGTTGTTAACTCAGTTCACTTCCTGAAATGTTAAATGCCAATTAGTTTGATCTAGATTCCTGAACTAATCACAGTAAGAAGCAGGTTGAGACAACAAATGAATCAGGCCAACCCTAAGAACTGTGGGCAAAATGCGTTTCTGGGAAACACATGTGGCAGCACTGTAACAGAAACAGAAATATAAATACAAATACTACCTAGTCAATAACATACATTATAGGACTATGAACTACTCAGTTATACCTCATGACAAACACATGAGTAATAAAGTCTAGAAAAATACTTTAAGGTGATGTCCATCATTCCCATTGCTGTATTCACAGTTCACAGGTAGATCCTAAAGACAGGCTTGTGTTATCTTTACTGAACTCTAGATCCATCTCTCAAACTGTCAACTGCACATATCCACTTGAATAGCAAAGAGCTTCTCAAATTTCAAGCAGAACTCTGGATCTCCCTTCAGTGTCCCAATGAGTATCTTCTCCCAGTGTTCGATCCTAATAGTACCACGATCTACACAGCTGCTCAAGCCAAAAATCTAGGGGTTTCAGTTACCTAAATCCTGTTCCTCAGCCACATCTATTCTATGTCAAAGATAAAATCCAACATTTGTTTCCATTACCACCACTGCACTCCAACATGTTATTTATCTGGTGTTTTTCACACTTTAGCATGCATCAGCATCACCCAGAAAGCTTGTTAACACAAATAATGGAACCTGAGAATTTTCATTTTTAATAACTTCAAGTAATCCAGATGCTGCTAGTCTGGAAAGACTTTAAGACTTAATGACTGCTCCAGACCACAAAACCGCAACAGCCTCCTAATTGCTTTCCTTGCTTCTATCGTGGCCAGCCTAGGATTTATGATTCCCCAAAGCCATCAGCATAATCTTTTAAGGTTAATGAGGCTGTGTGATTCCAAATCCAGTGTTCCCAAAGCAGAGAACAAACCTAATCAACTTCCCTTGCAAATTGGTGGTCCTTCTGTTCTTCAGGCATCCCAAACTCTGGCTTCAGAAATCATACATCTTTTGTTGCCATTGTATGGAACTAATCATTAAACTGGACAAGCTTTTCCAAGTGATAATTTTTAGGGAAAAAGTCACTATTTAATGGTATTGGGTAGATTTTAGGGTATCTCAAGTAGGAAGCACAGATGGTGTTAACGGTGTTAATTCCTGGTTATCAAAATCAAACTTCCATCTACCTGCTTAAGAAATTTTCAGATGAATGGTGGTGTAGGCACGTGTTTGTGAACCAACGATATAAAAACCTCAAGAAATTTCTCAAAACCATATATAAAAGTTGAACTATTTATTCCCTTTTAACTACACATCTGAGAGCATACAATGTATTTAATCTCTACCTTCATTTTAGCACTGAAGAGCAGACACAACCTTTGTTCATATAGACAATATGATCTTACATAAGCTTACCAAAATTAACACTGCATTTCTAACCAGGAAACAATGTGCTAGGCACATATTCACGGGTACGTAGGCAGAACAAAGACAGTTTCAAGAGCAGCCCCTAAGGCAAACCACAGCATATCTAGACCATAGTAAGATATCACTATCAATCGATGTAAGCTTACTTACAAGCATGCCTACGTGAAAAGAATATAGTTATCTGTGCTTGGTGGAGTTGTGTGCTCTCCGAAAGTTAAGCAGACGGGAAGCCAAAAACATAAACTGGGACTGACAACACAAGAAAGATTCTTTCACTGAGGGGGTTAAGCAGCCCTGGAAAGCTTTGACTTTGGAGT
>NW_022292015.1:0-5945 GCF_002776525.5 Piliocolobus tephrosceles
TACAGGGAGGACTGAACTTTTTGGAATACAGAATTGACATTGAGGAGAAGGGGAAGTTAAGAGTCAAAACTCAAGGCAGAGGCAAATTGAGGGGTGTTTGAAAAAAATTGGATTTGAGCTAACAAATAATGAGAAATGCTTGTAGGCTCATTAGCAGAGAAGAGACTTATGTCACCAGACAGCAGAGAACCTGTTTTAGAAACAATTATTCTTATATACAGAAAAAACGTAGTAGTAAGTCATAGAAGGAGGAATCCTACCTATAGGAAGCGTTGGTGAGTACTTTTACAGGTTTCAAGGTTTCTGAAAAAATTCCCTAAGTGGTTAATATATCAGCTTCACACATTTTTTTGCTTATTAAATTTACATATTTTAAGAATAGTAATCAGTGGGTGAATATCTCTTGTGGAAGTTTTAATAAATGGCTGCAAAATGGTTGGCTCATTTTCTCTTGTGCTGTGGGGTTCATGTACTCTCCCTCTTATAACTAGATGGGTTTGGGAATGACTTTGAACACTAGATGGAGCAGAAGTGAATGCATGAACAACGGTTTGTGTATGCTTTTGGTCGGAGATGGGATTCTTAGGTAGCAATAGTAGTTGGAATAGAACTTGGTAACTTGAAGTGGGGTAAAGACAATGAACAAAAATGAAATTGAAAAAAAAAAACACGAAAAATTTAAAACAAAAAGAAAATTCTTAAACATGCTGTTGGCTTTGAACAAAAATGAAATTGAAAAAAAAAAAACACGAAAAATTTAAAACATAAAGAAAATTCTTAAACATGCTGTTGGCTTTGGGGCTGGGTCATATGTGTATACTTGAATGGGCATTGAGGAGGCTTTGGGAGGGCTTAAAGGAAATTGAGAGAGCCCTTATTGGAAACTGGAGGAAAATAAAGTTCTGGATGGAATGATGGAGAGTTAAGCACAACTGGCATCAGCAGTAACATGGAAAACAGACAATGTACCCCATGAATTCACAGATCTAAGTGGATTCCCAAGCACGTGTTCAACGAGTGTCAATTGCTTTCTTGTAGTTGTGCATTCCTAAAGTGAGAAATAGAGACAGATGAGCTAAAGATCTTGTTTAGTTTTCAGGTGGAACTCAGAGAAAACTATTTCAAAGTCAGGACTTCCTGGCACTAACAGACAACTTATTCCCTGTGCATTGGTATAAGTCTTCTCAGAAGCAGGCATCAAGACAGAAATAAACAAACAGATTTATAGGGGGAAATATGTAATATCTGAATGGTCCAAAAAAAAGCTGGCATATGCAACCATATTAATTATCATTCCAAAGAAGGTGAGATTGGGGAGAAAATGTGAGAATAGGGGGAAATATCTGTGAGGTAAAAAAGGAGAGAGAGCCTGGGGAGAGAGGCAGAGCTGTCAGACCCCAATGTATGTATGACACCTATGATGGTGTCGGGGTACGCAGAGGGTTGGATAGATGGAGTCTCAGACAATAGCAAGTTAAGAAATTTTTGCCAGGTAAAAATTGCTATATGGGAATCAAGACTGATACAAAAATGCTGATAGCTTCAAGGTGCAGCAGCTGAGGTCATCTGTCAATTAGAGTCCCTACAACAGAAAATCGGAGTCACAGTTCTTTAACCACCACTCTTTAGCCAGTCCACTCCTTCTGCTGTACATATATATTTCTCTACAAGTGTACAGTGACCAGCAGGTCCCCATGGGCCTCTTTTCCTGAGAGTAAACTTAGAGGTGTGAGGCTAGTGGGGTGAACTACCGCCCCCAACATTTCACCTTATTGTGGAGCCATAAGCAACACTCATTATCTTCCTCCTCCACTATTCATTCTAAATTCCCCCTCGCTCTCAGCTTTTCCTTGTCTGCTCTTGCAGACTAACTAGTGTCCAAAATTTCATTCCTGAGTGGCTGAACTCTTGGCAACTGTACCTTGCTACATGTACTCACAGTTACACTGAAATGAAGAAATGCCACATGAGGCCCAAGTTGATCACCGGAATTCCACACCTATCTCCCCCCCATATTCTACCGCGTGAAAGCAGCCCTACCTCCTTCTAATCAGGGTAAACTAGGAAGATGGTGACTCCACTTTTCACCTACTGTCTCCCAGACACAAGAAATCCCAAGTACTCCCAGATGATGGATGGTGCAGTCTACCTGTTCAGAGTGTTTCCTCCAAGACAGGACTTCAGCAATGTTTTAGAGGCTGTTCCTGCATTCTACTCGTCTATCTGCTTCTGGAGAGTGTGACATGCGATAAAACCCGTAGATGCCATGGTCATAAGTCCCCTCCAGCACCACCACTGATGTGGATCCCCAGGTAAGATATTATCCCTTATAAAATTCCTAGCTTTGAATCATTCTATAAGCATTCCATGAGAAATTGAATAATGGGTTGGCTCAGGCTCTTATAGAAGGAAAGGGAAATCCTTGTTCATAGTAGGTCTATATGTCTAAGAGGAAAAACCTGGCCCAATGCAGTTGACTTGCCTTCAAGAGTCTGGTTTGTCAGCTGAGTGAAGTGGCTCACACCTGTAATCCCAGCACTTTGGGAGGCTGTGACAGGCTGATCACGAGGTCAGGAGTTCCAGACCAGCCTCACCAACATGGTCTCTCCTAAAAATACTAAAATTAAGGAGGCATGGTGGTGCACGCCTGTAATCCCAACTACTTAGGAGGCTAAGGCAGGAGAATTGCTTGAACCCAAGAGGTGGATGTTGCAGTGAGCTGAGATCAGGCCACTGCACTGCAGCCTGGGGGACAGAGTGTGACTCCATCTCATAAAGAAAAGCAAAACAAAAAGAGTCCAGTTTCTCTTCTTGAGGAATGATAATATTGGCAACTAGACATTGGTCTCTATTGTGGATAAGCTTGACCTTCAGAGGCAGCAGTAGCTAAATATGCCTTTTTAAGTGTGAGTCTGTGCCTTTGAGTACATATATAACTTTCATCTCCGCCACCCTGGCCACTCCATTCGTGAGCTCATCATGTTGTTCCAGGGTGCCTAACGATCAAAGGTTTGCTATTGTCAAATGGCCAAGTAATTTTATATCCCTCATTTTTCACTGCCTTTTCCATAATAGATGCTTTCTGGTAAGCATTAAAGTTTAGTATAAAATCCTCCAAATCCTTTGCTCAATCTTGCATGCCCATCTCTGTAGATACTTTTACCGCAGGCTTCCTTGTCTCTGATCTTGCAATCACTTCCCTAGTAGGCCGCTGATCAGAGAGAATGTCAGGTCATTGACCTCTGCCCAAGAATCTGTACATATTCTTGCCCCATACCATCACTTTCTTCTCAAAAGTAGATGGGCAAGTATATCACTAAAATTTCTGTCCATTAAAATTTTCTCTGTTCACTGCCTTTCATGTGCACCCATGAATGTGGCTGTAATGCCATTGCTATACAATGTTTGTTTGCATCTATGTACCAAGCTGACCTATACATAAATCAAGGTTGGATTTTTTTTCCTTCTTCAGCTGTTCTTACAAAGTCCCCTAATGGCCATAGTGCAAGCGGGAACAGAGGTGTTCTTGCAAATATGGGGGTGATGTGAGAGTATGGGCTTCCTGCTCATGTAGTATACCATGTCCTCTAATCCTGTTCTGTCTGAAATCTAGATGTTCTATTTCCAACTTAAAATGGACTACTGCTTAGCCTGTTTATCCATTGACTCTGTATAACTTGGATCTGGCAGAACTCAACTCATGATAAAAAGCTTCAGATGCATGGTCACTTTGTATTCCAAGGTCAAGAATTTTATTTCTACCATGCTAGGTAACACTCTAGTATCGGTTTCTCAAATGGTGTATCATATTCTGCTAGGAACGTTATAGCCTTTTTCTAGAATTCCAAGAGTCTGCACCGGGACTTGCCATGAGCCCTATCCCAGCTTTTACTTCAACATTGACATCTCCATCATCATACGATCACCCAGATTTTTTTTTTTTTTGTCTTTCTTTTTTTATTATTATTATACTTTAAGATCTAGGGTACGTGTGCATAATGTGCAGGTTTGTTACATATGTATACATGTGACTTGTTGGTGTGCTGCACCCATCAACTCGTTAGCACCCATCAATTCGTCATTTATATCAGGTATAACTCCCAATACAATCCCTCCCCCGTCACCCCTCCCCATGATAGGCCGTGGTGTGTGATGTTCACCTTCCCGAGTCCAAGTGATCTCATTGTTCAGTTCCCACCTATGAGTGAGAACATGCGGTGTTTGGTTTTCTGTTCTTGTGATAGTTTGCTGAGAATGATGGTTTCCAGCTGCATCCATGTCCCTACAAAGGACACAAACTCATCCTTTTTTATGGTTGCATAGTATTCCATGGTGTATATGTGCCACATTTTCTTAACCCAGTCTGTCACAGATAGACATTTGGGTTGATTCCAAGTCTTTGCTATTGTGAATAGTGCCGCAATAAATATACATGTGCATGTGCCTTTATAGCAGCATGATTTATAATCCTTTGGGTATATACCCAGTAGTGGGATGGCTGGGTCATATGGTACATCTAGTTCTAGATCCTTGAGGAATTGCCATAATGTTTTCCATAATGGTTGAACTAGTTTACAATCCCACCAACAGTGTAAAAGTGTTCCTCTTTCTCCACATCCTCTCCAACACCTGTTGTTTCCTGACATTTTAATGATTGCCATTCTAACTGATGTGAGATGGTATCTCATTGTGGTTTTGATTTGCATTTCTCTGATGGCCAGTGATGATGAGCATTTTTTCATGTGTCTGTTGGCTGTATGAATGTCTTCTTTTGAGAAATGTCTGTTCATATACTTTGCCCACTTTTTGATGGGGTTATTTGTTTTTTTCTTGTAAATTTGTTTGAGTTCTTTGTAGATTCTGGATATTAGACCTTTGTCAGATGAGTAGATTGCAAAAATTTTCTCCCATTCTGTAGGTTGCCTGTTCACTCTGATGGTAGTTTCTTTTGCTGTGCAGAAGCTCTTTAGTTTAATTAGATCCCATTTGTCAATTTTGGCTTTTGCTGCCGTTGCTTTTGGTGTTTTGGACATGAAGTCCTTGCCCATGCCTATGTCCTGAATGATACTACCTAGGTTTTCTTCTAGGGTTTTTATGGTACTGGGCCTAACATTTAAGTCTCTAATCCATCTTGAATTAGTTTCTGTATAAGGAGTAAGGAAAGGATCCAGTTTCAGCTTTCTACTTATGGCTAGCCAATTTTCCCAGCACCATTTATTAAAGAGGGAATCCTTTCCCCATTTCTTGTTTCTCTCAGGTTTGTCAAAGATCAGATGGCTGTAGATGTGTGGTATTATTTCTGAGGACTCCGTTCTGTTCCATTGGTCTATATCTCTGTTTTGGTACCAGTACCATGCTGTTTTGGTTACTGTAGCCTTGTAGTGTAGTTTGAAGTCAGGTAGCGTGATGCCTCCAGCTTTGTTCTTTTGACTTAGGATTGTCTTGGCAATGCGGGCTCTTTTTTGGTTCCATGTGAACTTTAAAGCCGTTTTTTCCAATTCTGTGAAGAAACTCATTGGTAGCTTGATGGGGATGGCATTGAATCGATAATTACCTTGGGCAGTATGGCCATTTTCACAATATTGATTCTTCCTATCCATGAGCATGGTATGTTCTTCCATTTGTTTGTGTCATCTTTGATTTCACTGAGCAGTGGTTTGTAGTTCTCCTTGAAGAGGTCCTTCACATCCCTTGTAAGTTGGATTCCTAGGTATTTTATTCTCTTTGAAGCAATTGTGAATGGAAGTTCATTCCTGATTTGGCTCTCTGTTTGTCTGTTACTGGTGTATAAGAATGCTTGTGATTTTTGCACATTAATTTTGTATCCTGAGACTTTGCTGAAGTTGCTTATCAGCTTAAGGAGATTTTGGGCTGAGACAGTGGGGTTTTCTAAATATACAATCACGTCATCTGCAAACAGGGACAATTTGACTTCTTCTTTTCCT
>NW_022292016.1:0-2376 GCF_002776525.5 Piliocolobus tephrosceles
TGGCTTACCCTTAATTTCATTCTTTACCCAAATAAAGGGGAATAAAACAGCAGAGAAAGAGATGCTCATTCATTAAAGAATAAAATTAAGTCAGAAATCACAAAAGTTTTTGAGACAAATGAAAACAAAGGTACAACATACTAGAATCTCTGCAACACAGTTAATGCAGTGTTAAGAGAAAAGTTCATGGCACTAAACGCCTACATAAAGAAGTAAGAAGATCTCAAATTAACAAGCTAACATTGCACCTAGAGAAACTAGACAAACAAGAACAAATTAACACCAAAACTTGCAGAAGAAATAACCAAAATCAAAATCAGGGCTTAAAGAATGACATTGAGAAGTGAAAATCCATACAAATGATCAATGGACCAAAAACTTGCTTTTTCAGAAGAATAAAGAAGATTGATACACCACTAGCCAGATTGATAAAAAAAATTAAAGATCAAAATAACCACAATCAGAAATGACAAAGGGAACATTACCACCAACCCCACAGAAATACAAAACATCATCAGAGACTGTTGTGAAAATCTCTATGCACACAAAACAAGAAAACTTAGAAGTAATTCATAGATTCCTGGAAAAATACAACCTCCTAAGACTGAGCAATGAAAAAATTTAAATCCTGAACAGAACAATAACAAATTATAGAATTGGATCAATAATTTAAAAATCTACCAACCAGAAAAATACCTGAACTAGATACCTTTACAGCTGAATTATAGCAGATGTACAAAGAAGAGTTGGTACCAATCCTATGAAGGTATTACAAAAAATTGAGGAAGAAGGACTACTAACTAATCCACTGTGTGACACTGGCATCATTCTGATATCAAACTGGCAGAGGCACAGAGAAAAAAAATCAGGCCAATATTTCTGATGAACATAGATGCACAAATCCTAAACCAAACACTATCAGACAGCATCTAGTAGTACACCCAAAAGGTAATTCACCATGATCAAGTTTGCTTTATTCCTGTTATGAAAAGTTGGTTCCGCATATACAAATCAATAAGTTCTGATTGAGCATATAAACAGTGCTAAAAACAAAACTACATGATCACTTCAATAGATGCAAAAAGGATTTTGTTGATATTGAATATCTCTTCATGTTAAAAACCCTCAACAATGTAGGAATCAAAGGAACATACCTCAAAATAATAACAGTCATTTATGACAATCCACAGCTAGTAGTAAATTGAATGGGCAAAAGCTGGAAGCATTCCCCTTGAGAATCGCAACAATAGAAGGATGCCCACTCACACCACTCATATTCAACATAGCACTGGAAGTCCTAAACAAAGCAATCAGGCAAGAGAAAGAAATAAAAGTAATTCAAATGAGAAAATAAGTCAAACTATCTCCTTTGTCAGACAATATATATCTATACCTAGAAAACCTCATGAGTTTACTTATAATCTATATGTAGAAAGCCTCTGCCCAAAAGCTCTTAGAACTGATAAACAATTTCAGTAAGTGTTCAGGATACAAAATCAATGTACAAAAATCAGTAGCATTTCTGCACAGCAATAATATTCAACCTGAGAGTCAAATGAAGAAACCAATCCCATTCACAAGAACCACAAAAAGGGCCGGGCGCGGTGGCTCAAGCCTGTAATCCCAGCACTTTGGGAGGCCGAGACGCGCGGATCACGATGTCAGGAGATAGAGACCATCCTGGCTAACACGGTGAAACCCCGTCTCTACTAAAACATACAAAAAACTAGCCGGGCGACGTGGCGGGCGCCTGTAGTCTCAGCTACTCCGGAGGCTGAGCCAGGAGAATGGCCTAAACCCGGGAGGCGGAGCTTGCAGTGAGCTGAGATCCCGCCACTGCACTCCAGCCCGGGCAACAGAGCCAGACTCCGTCTCAAAAAAAAAAAAAAAAAAAAAAAAAAGAAAAGAACCGCAAAAAGAATCAAATATCTAGGAATACAGCTAACTGGGATGATGAAATATCTCTACAATGAAAATTACAAAACACTACCCAAATAAATCAGAAATTATTACAGAAACAAATTACAGAAAAAAATATTCCATGTTCATGAATAGGAGGAATCAATATTATTAAAATGACCATACTGCCCAAAGCCTTTTACAGATTCAGTGCCATTCCTGTAAAACTACTAATGCCATTTTTACAGAATTAGAAAAAAAAAAAACTACTCTAAAATTCATATGGAACAAAAAAATAAATAAATAAAATCCTAAATGATCAACATAATCCCAAAAAGCAAAAAGCAAAAAGAACAGAGCCAGATTCATCATACTACTCAACTTCAAACTATACTACAAGGCTACAGGAAAAAAGCATGGTACTGATACAAAAATAGACAAAGAGACAAATGGAAATGAAAGAATGCCCCCCCCCCC
>NW_022292017.1:0-7741 GCF_002776525.5 Piliocolobus tephrosceles
TATAGCATTGTTTTTCTGTAAAAACAAGCACAAATTTAAAAAGGTAAAACTGAGACCTCACAAAATCATTTCCAGTTTGTTGCAGGCCCCTCCAGGCCGTCCCAGGACTCCCACTCCAGTCTCATTCCGAGGGAGTATTTGTGCACTGGTCTCTAGGCATTTGGCTGTTTGTTTTTCCTGCCAGCACTCCTTGTCTTCTGATAACAGCTCCCTGACTCTTTCCTTTGCTGAACTGCCCCTCCTCCACTGCAATCATGGGATTCTGGAAGGGCTGCCCATCTCTGTAAACTGCTGAGCCTTTCACCAGGCACGTGACCCAGGTCAGGCAAACCACAGTATCCCATCGTCTCTTCCACAGTGATTGTGGTAAAGAAAGTTCACGTGTTCACGTGACCCCAGCCTAACCACTCAAAGTACTTGCCTGGGATTTTTTTTTTTTTTTTTTTCTTTTTTCTTTTTTGAGACAGGGTTTCAGTTTGTCACTCAGGCTGGAGCGTGATGGTGTGAATGCAGGTCGCTTCAGCCTCGAATTCCTGGGCTTGAGCGATCCTCCCGCTTAAGCCTCCTGAGTAGCTGGGACGACAGGCACACCACCACACCTGGCTAAGTTTTTAATTTTTTTTAGAGATAGGGTCTCACTATGTTGTTCAGGCTAGACTTGAACTCCTGGGCTCAAGTGATCCTCCAGCCCCAGCCTCTCAAACTGTTGGGATTACAGCGGTGAGCCACCACACTCAGCCTTGCCTGTTTTGTTTTGTTTTGTTTTTATTTTTGTTTTTTATGTTCAATGCTGAAATGGAAAGAGCCTCCCTTTCTTCTGTGGCTTCTAAACCTAAAGCTGTATATGGCTATGCCCTCCCTCACCCTGCTCTGCCATGTCACTCACCCGAGGAATATTAGCAGGAGAGAATGAGAACAGCATGCACATAAAAGAGAGAGACGACAGACAGACAGAGAGACAGAGACAGAGACAGAGAGCTAATGACATTGCTTGAGTCCTTGAACCCGGGTGGTTCTGGCGTCAGCTCCACTCCTGTCCCTCAGTGACCAGAGCACACATTGTCCCTTTTGTTTAAGCTAGTCTCATTTATTCATTCAGCAAAACTTATCAAGTACTTTCTAAGTGCTGGGCACTATTCTAGGAACGGAAAAAGAGCGGTGAACAAAAGAGACAAAGACCCTGCTCTTGCGGCGTTTCCCTACCACACTGAGTTGTGCCTCTGTCTCTGTCACTTCCAACTGGAACAGTGCTGCCAGCCAGACCATGCGAGGCTTGACATGTTGGCCTAAAGACTGTGCTATAAACAAGAGGGAGACTTTGCATGTTAGCCTGAGGACTACTATAAACAAGGGCTGGGGGGTGGGCGTTGAATATTCTCAGCAGAGGAATCACATGATCTTTCACAAATGTCTAGATATGAGGCTGGGCTAGGTTGGAAGCAGTGACTACAAAAAGGCCGGAGTGGCTGGCGCTCTGATTTGTTCAATTTTTGAAATGCCCTCATGACGAAGGTGGCCTACCTGAATCAAGGTCTCTGGAAGGAAACCCAGTTTGGGAGGAAAATAAAGTGCTTCCAGGAAGTGTTCCAGGCCTAGCTCTTCCTGCTCTCCCATCCTTTCCTGGCCGGGTCCTTTGGTTCAGCCTTCCCAGCTTGCTCCACTCTCTCGCCCTCTGCCCGTGTGCTGCACTGCTGCTTCGCTTTGAGGCCTACCTAGCACTGGATTCCTCTCTCCTCGACCCCACACCTGTCTGCACATGGAGTCCACACGCCACTGACAGGAACATGTGAGCTGCAGGGACGGCTTCCCTCTCCCTCCCTGCCCCAATCCACCTACCTTGTTTTTCTTTGAGACAGAGTTTCGCCCTTGTTGCCCAGACTGGAGTGCAGTGGTGCCATCTCAGCTCACTGCAACCTCCGCCTCCCAGGTTCAAGTGATTCTCCTGCCTCAGCCCCCGCAGTAGCTGGGATTACAGGTGCCTGCCACCACGCCCGGCTAATTTTTTTGTATTTTTAGTAGAGACGGGGTTTCATCATGTTGGACAGGTTGGTCTCAAACTCCCGACCTCAGGTGATCCACTCCCCTCGGCCTCCCAAAGTGCAGGGATTACAGGCGTAAGCCACCATGCCAGGCCTCCACCTACCTTTCAAGACCTATTCCACGTGCCTCCTTCTTTTGAGGACTTCCTCGACCACCCCAATCATACTGAACCTCATCTGACCTCCTGCCACACCCAATGTCCAGACACTGGCTCATAAGATGTCCATTTTTACAGGCGTGACTTCTGCAAATCCGTAGGAAGCACCAAGAACCAGGCCTTTCTTCACCCCCAAATCTGTCGTGGAGCCCAGCGCTGTTCCCGGCACAGCAGAGCAGGTGCTCCATCCAGGTTGACTGATGACATTGAGCACAGAGATGGCCTAGGGATAAGGCCATCTTAATCCTTTTCCTGGGACAGTCCTGGCTTGGGCCTACTTTATTGTCATAATTATTAGTAGCATCTTCTTTCACTCTCAAAAGTGTCCCATGATAAAATATATTGTAACCATATTTGTTTAGAGGATATTGAAGGGGGTTGTCACAGCCCAGTTGAAGAGATTCCTGATATAGGACAAAATATTTATACAATCAAAACAGCATTAGGGCCCACAGTGATGGCTCATGCTTGTAATCTCAGCACTTTGGGAGGCCACGGTGGGCAGATCACTTGAGGTCAGGAGTTCAAGACCAACCTGGTCAACATGGTGAAACCCTGTCTCTACTAAAAATACAAAAATTAGCTGGGCATGGTGGCTCATGCCCGTAGTCCCAGCTACTCGGGAGACTGAGGCACGAGAATCACCTGAACCCAGGAGGTGGAGGTTGCAGTGAGCCGAGATCATGCCACTGCACTCCAGCCTTAGCAACAAAGTGAAACTTCGTTTCAAAAAAAAAAAAAAATCAGCATTGTGGCAGGGTGCGATGGCTCACACTTTATAATTCCAGCACTTTGGGAGGTCACAGTGAGAGGATAACTTGAGGCCAGAAGCTTGAGACCAGTCTGGACAAAAAGTAAGATCTCATCTCTATTAAAAAAACAAACAAAACAAACAACAACAACAACAACAAAAAAACATTATTATGTATTATGTTGCAATTCCATGCTCTGTCACTTGGAACTGAACTTGTTCCTTAGAGAACTCCGGAAAGTCTTGCCTACTCAACTGCAACAGGCTCCCACACACTCTGTGGCACATGAAGCATTAAGCCACAGCCCAGCCTGTCACAAGACACAGGTATCACCTCCATTTATTTCACATCATGGGTATGCAAAATAGCATTGTTATGTGCCTCCAGGGCTGGGAAGGCACACAGGCCCAGTCTAGGACCAGAAAGAATTCAAAGGCAGCCATGAACAAACCTCAGGTCTAGCAGATGAAGCAAAGGGTTGCTTCATGGTTCTTTTCAGAGTGGCTTTAGTTTGTGAAACTCTATCTCACCAGGAGCAACCAAAATAAAAAGCACCCTCATCCTATCACCCTTCCATCATCCTCTTCTACCTCTGTCTGTCTCCCCAGAGTTGTGGCTTCATCCTACCCCTGCTTCCAGTGTAACCATCCAATGGATTCACCATGCCCCTTGCCTAGACAGAGCCGATTTATCAAGACAGGGGAATTGCAGTGAAGAAAAAGTAATTCACGCAGAACCGGCTGTGCGGGAGATTGGAGTTTTATTATTACTCAAATCAGTCTCCCCAAGCACTCGGGGATCAGAGTTTCTATTTGTTTGTTTGTTTTTTTGAGATGGAGTCTCACTCTGTCACCCAGGCTGGAGTGCAGTGATCTTGGATCACTGCAACCTCCATCTCCCAGTTCAAGAAATTCTCCTGCCTCAACCTTATGAGTAGCTGGGATTACAGGCCCCAGACACCACGCCCAGCTAATTTTTGTATTTTTAGTAGAGATGGGGGTTTCACCACATTGACCAGGCTGGTCTCAAACTCCTAACCTCAGGTGATCCACCTGCCTCGGCTTCTGAAAGTGCTTGGCTTACAGGCGTGAGCCACCATGCCCAGCCGAGGATCAAAGTTTTTAAAGATAATTCGGCAGGTATGGGCTTGGGAAATGGGGAGTGCTGATTGGTCAGGTTGAAGATAGAGTCCTAGGGGGTCGAGGTGAGTTTTTCTTGTTGTCTTCTGTTCTTGGGTGCGATGGCAGAACTGGTTGAGCCAGATTACTGGTCTGTGTGGTGTCAGCTGATCTATTGAGCTGAGCCAGATTACTGGTCTGAGTGGTGTCAGCCAATCCATTGAGTGCAGGGTCTGCAAAATATCTCAAGCACTTATCTTAGGCTTTACAATAGTGATGTTATCCCCAGGACCAATTTGGGGAGATTCAGACTCTTGGAGCCAGAGGCTGCATGATCCCCAAACTGTAATTTCTAGTCTTGTAACTAATTTGTTAGTCTTGCAAAGGCAGATTGGTCTCCAGGCAAGAAGGGATCTTTTCAGGAAAGGGATATTATCAATTTTGTTTCAGAGTCAAACCATGAACTGAATTCCTTCCCAAAGTTAGTTTGGCCTATGCCTAGGAATTAACAAGGACAGCTTAAAGGTTAGAAGCAAGACGCAGTTGGTTAGGTCTGATTTCTTTCACTGTCGTAATTTCCTCAGTTACAATTTTGCAAAGGCAGATTTACTGGCACTCAACCTGGACAGCTCTGTTTGCCTTGGATACTCATATTCTTCAGAGTGGAGCACCTGCAAGACAGACAGACCTCCCTCCAGCAGAATAAAGATGGCTACAAATTCTTTGACATTCCTCCCATAGAGACTTGAGGTCTACATCCCCTCCTCTTAAATCTGGGCTAGCTTCAGTGACTCGCTGCCCAGTGTGGCCAAAGTGGCCTTGCAGCTTCCACTGGGTTTCTTGGAGCCTCGAGCTTCCACGTGGCATCTACCTACTCAACGGGCATCGTGCTGGAGAAACCATGTGAAGCAATGACATGGAGAGGTCCTGAGACTATGATTTGGAGAGAAGGAGCTGCTGAGCAGTCCCTAACTGTTCCAGCCCTCAGTGGTGCAGGTCATTCCAGTTAACACCCCAGATATCGCAAGTTACCCCTGCCAAACTGCCAATGTGTGAGCAAAAGAAATGATCATTGTTGTTTTAACAAACTAAGCTTGGGTGTGGTTTGTTATGTCACAGTTGATAAGCAGAACATTCCTTCTTGCCCGTATTAATTGTTTTCAGCTTTATTGAGGTATAATTGATATACAAAACTGCACATATTTAATGTATACATTTTGATGAGCTTTTGCCAATATGGATTTATCGTTTCTTATAGCATAAATCTGATGCGATATTAAGCTCTGTAACAGATGTTTGCAGGCCAGTGTTCATAGCAGCACGATCTCCATTAACCAAAAGGTGGAGGCAACCCAAATATCCTTTGATGGGTGAATGGATGAACAAAATATCCATACAATGGAATATTATTCAGCCTTGGAAAGGAAGGAAACTCTGAGTCTTGATACAAGGTGGATGAACCTTGAGGACATTATGCTAAGTAAAATAATCCAGAACCAAAAGGACAAATATTGTATGATTCAACTTATAAGAGTTATGTCCCCATATGAGCAGCACAACTCATAGAGACAGAAAGTACAGTGGTTCTTGCCAGGTGCTGGGGTAGGAGGGAGAATAGAGTTAGTGTTTAAAATGTACAGAATTTTAATTTGGGGTGATGGGAAGGTTCTGGAGATGGATGGTGGTGCTGGTTGCACAACAATGTCAATGCACTTAATGCCAGTGAACTGTATACTTAAAAATGATTAAAATGGTCAATTGTATGCCATATAAATATAACCACAATAAGAAGAAATGGGAAAAATAAATGTATGTTGGAAGGGTCAATTAATTTAAAGAATTAATTTAAGAAATTAAATAGTTAAATTAAAATAATAAATATTTTTCAAATACTTATACAAAAATAACAAATGGCCAGACACAGTGGCTCGTGCCTGTAATCCCAGCACTTTAAGAGGCTGAGGTGGGCAGATCGCTTAGGTCAGGAGTTCGAGACTAGCCTGGCCAACATGGGGAAACCCCATCTCCACGAAAAATATAAAAATTAGCTGGGTGTGGTGGCGGGTGCCTGTAATCCCAGCTACTCAGGAGGCTGAGCAAGGGAATTGCTTGAACCTGGGAGACAGAGGTGCAGTGAGTTGAGATCACGCCACTGCACTCCAGCCTGGGCAACAGAGTGAGACTCCAACAAGAACAAAACAAAACAAAACAAAACAAAACAAAACCAAGAGGGGAGCGAGTCCGAGTGCATGGGGGTGGGGAGAGTCTGCTCATCATGGGAGTCTGTGCCTGAGTGGGTTGAAGATGGTGACCTTACAGGGGGATGACCTGGAGCAGGGAGTAAGAGCCCAGGAAGGGTGAAGAGATCATCCGTGTGGAGGGGCCACCCAGTGTGGCATACAGAGCCTGAGGAGGGCATCCACACATGGGGCCAGCCTGGCACAGGTGTTAGAACCTAGAAGGTCAGCCTGGGCAACATAATGAGACCTCATCTCTGCAAACAAATATAAATAAATTAAACAAAAATAAATAAATAAATTAGCTGGGTGTGGTGGTGGGCACCTGTGGTCCCAGCTACTCGGGAGGCTGAGGTAGGAGGATCACTTGAGCCGGGGAGGTTGTTGCAGTGAGCCTTGATAGCACCACTCCACTCCAGCCTGGGCAACAGAGTGAGATCCTATCTCAAAAAAACAGGACCCTAGAAGGTTGAGAATGGTGTCTGCAAGCAGGGCGGTATAGGGCATCCACACAGGATGGTCTGCTGGGGACTGAGTATGAGCAGGGCGGAGAGGGCATCCGTGTGGAGGGGCGGCCTGATGTGAGGTCGAGAACTCAAGCAGGGTAAGGAAGACATCCATGCCGCAGGCAGCCAGGTAGAGGGACTCGGAGTCCAAGTGCAGCGAGTAGGACGTCCACGTGGGGACCAGCTTGTCCTGGAGAGTCAGAGGCCGAGCTAGGGAGTCAGCATCTCCCCGGAGAGGCAGCCTGGCAAGACGGTATCAGACATGAGCCAGGTCATGAGGGCATCCACACAGGGGCCGCTCGGCATGCGAAGCCAGAGCCCAAGTGGAGTAAGGAGGGTGTTTGCAGGGGGTGTGGGGTGGCCTCCTGCAGGTTTCCAAACCTGAGATAAAAGGAGAAGGTGGTTGGGCACAATGGCTCATCCCTGTAATCCCAGTACTCCGAGGCAGGTGGATCACCTGATGAGGTCAGGAGTTTGAGACCAGCCTGGCCAACATGGCAAAACCCCGTCTCTACTAAAAATACAAAAATTAGCTGGGCATTGTGGTGCGCACCTGTAATCCCATCTACTCTGGAGGCTGAGGCAGGAGAATTGCTTGAATGAGGGAGGTGGAGGTTGCAGTGAGCTGAGATCGCACCACTGTACTCCAGCCTGGGTGACAAGAGTGAAACTCTGTCTCAAAAAAAAAAAAAAAAAAAAAAAAAGTGCTCACTTCGGCAGCACATATACTAAAATTGGAATGATACAGAGAAGATTAGCATGGCCCCTGCGCAAGGATGACACGCAAATTCGTGAAGCGTTCCATATTTTTAAACTCTACAAGCCAGAAGAGAGTGGGGGCCAATATTCAACGTTCTTAAAGAAAAGAATTTTAAACCCAGAATTTCATATCCAGCCAAACTAAGTTTCATAAGTGAAGGAGAAATAAAAT
>NW_022292020.1:0-1120 GCF_002776525.5 Piliocolobus tephrosceles
AGAAACTCACTCAAAACCACACAACTACAAGGAAATTAAACAATCTGTTCCTGAATGACTCCTTGGTAAATAATGAAATTAAGGCACAAATCAAGAAGTTATTTGAAACTAAAGAGAACAGGCCGGGCGCGGTGGCTCAAGCCTGTAATCCCAGCACTTTGGGAGGCCGAGGAGGGCGGATCACGAGGTCAGGAGATCGAGACCATCCTGGCTAACACAGTGAAACCCCGTCTCTACTAAAAAATACTAAAAAACTAGCCGGGCGAGGTGGCGGGCGCCTGTAGTCCCAGCTACTGGGGAGGCTGAGGCAGGAGAATGGCGGGAATCCGGGAGGCAGAGCTTGCAGTGAGCTGAGATCCGGCCACTGCACTCCAGCCCGGGCGACAGAGAGAGACTCCATCTCAGAAAAAAAAATAAAAATAAAAATAAAGAGAACAAAGAGACAACATACCTGAATCTCTGGGATGCAGCTAAAGCAATGTTAAGAGGGAAATTTATGCCCTCATCAAAAAGCCGGAAAAATTTCAGGTCAACAACCTAACATCACAACCACAAGAACTAAAGAACCAAGAGTAAACAAATCCCAAAGCTTGCAGAAGACAATAAATAAACAAGATCAAAGCAGAACTAAAGGAAATTCAGACACAAAAAGCCTTTCAGAAAATCAACCAATCCAGGAACTGGTTTTTTGAGAAAAAATAAAAATAAAATAAATAGATTACTACTAGCTAGACAAAGAGGAAAAGAGAGAAGAATCAAATAGACACAATCAAAAATGATAAGGGAGCTATCACTACTGGCCCCACAGAAATATAAACCACCATGAGAGAATACTATAAACACCTCTATGCACATGAACTATAATAGAACATCTAGAAGAAATGGATAAATTCCTGAACACAGACACCCTTCCAAGACTGAACCAGGAAGAAACTGAATCCCTGAATAGACCAATAACAAGTTCTGAAATTGAGGCAGTAATAAATAGCCTACCAATCAAAAAAAGCCCAGGACCAGATGAATTTACTGCTGAATTCTACCAGAGGTACAAAGAAGAGCTGGTACCATTTTTACTGAAACTATTCCAAACAATTGAAAAGAAGAGACTCCTCCCTAACTC